>NW_028278094.1:0-109585 GCF_059751315.1 Micrasema longulum
TCTTCCAAATTATGAAGACGTGTAAAAAGTATTACGTTTCAAACGGAAAATATATAAACAATTTATTTGCATTACCTTTGACTGTTTTAAGCCCAGTTGTTTAATAATTTGTAGTAGTTGAAAATCGAAAGTAATACCAGGTAACTATTTAAAAAGTAAATATTTTATTGTACGACAAAATAAATCCTGTTTAAAAATATAAAATAACACTTTTTACTTATTTATTTATACTTTTACATTGTTTGTATTCTTTTTTTATACAGAATAATGTTCCTTCGCTGGGGTATCCCGTGCCGAAGGAAACATTTTACAAAATGTAAAACATGCCTAAGATTAGCTATTTAACAAAGTTAACATAATAATAACAATTAAAAAAAAAGCAATTAATCTAATCAACCGAATTGTCATTAACATAACTAACAATAAAAAAACTAAAATAATCACAAAAAACATAACCAATTTATACAAACCAATAGAACAAATTTCATAAACAGTACAGGCATTTTACTTATTTGGCTTGATCCATTCATCAATCTGTGCGCAACCCACCTCCACTATCCATTTCTTAATAGCAATTTTATATTGTAAGAATTAACTAATTGTCCTTATGGATAATGGAAGTAGATTGTACACTTTAACCGAGTAGTAGGCCAATCCTCTTTGACTGACGGTTGTATTTATTTTTTTATTTTTTTGCAGCATCAGAGTGGAGTATCTAGTAAGTCTTGTATTTGTAACGGAAGGTAGAGAATAATGTTTACGTGCGTAAAGTAACAAAGGTTTTACATAAAGTTGTTTTATATATTTGACATTAAGATTTTCAAATACACCGAGAGAGCTAGTTCTGATTGGGACTCTTAAGATAATTTTTATTGAACCTTTTTGTGCAATTATTATTTGCTTGATCAGTGTGTCATTTGCACATTCCAATCCAATTTTGATTTTGAACGATTACTAATGATCAAACAACCCAACCTTAGAAAGGGGTACACCTATTATATATAGTACATTATGACGACGGGTGCCGTGGCGCAGTTGGTAAGACAGCCAACTGTGAAACTGGCGTCACGGGTTCGATTCTCACCAGTTGCAAGAAAAAAATCCACGAAAGTTTTTTTTTCTCAATTGGTCTGGGTGTGGTGGTGTATTTTGCATTACCTTCTTCCATATCCCCTCTATCCCACCTGCTGAGAAGCCTCAAAATAGAGGCTTAGCGGGTTATTTCTTTAAAAAAATATATACAGATATAAGGGTGGACGGCAAACATATTGCCTTCAGGCGATTTCTTTCTTCCTACCCAAATTGTTTAGTTTAAGAAAATAAAAATTAGGTATATGGATATATTCTAGGTATATTAATATGGAATCTTATATTTTAAATAAAATATAAAATTTATATAATATAATGGTCAGCGTATTTGCCTACCATGCAAGAGGTGTCGGGTTCAATTTCCGACACGGTTGATGTGAAATATTTATTAAAAAAGGTGTTCTCACCCTAGAATATTTCGAATTCCCTGGACTGTTACCTGAAGCGTAGAACTGATCATCTTACCTTCACGTAACTAAAAATGATTAAGATACGCTGCCATCGGTGTACCAATGCAGTGCTCTTTGCACCATTAGTTGCGGAAAAGGAATGACGATGATGATATAAATAAACTTTTTTTTTGTAGAAACGAAAAATAGCTAAAAATCTACAAAATGCCATAAAGAGAGGAGAAGAATGGGAAATAATTTTCCTATCTGCACCACGTGATGCAGAGGACATTTTATTAGCACTCCAATTTCAGTAAATTAGCATCATTTATGTAGACTATCAAATTTATAATTTAAAATTAATATGATGGTCTTAAACTTATCTTTGAATAATTAATGTTGTATCTGATAAATACTTTTATTGACCAATTGTTACGTTAAATTTAAGGCAATTTTTCGTTATATTTTTTTCTTCTTATCTGCTTCAAAAGATGCTCGAGAAGTTGAAACAAGAAATGCAGCAGCTAAAATTAGGATTGATTCAGAGACAATATTAAATATTGTTATGGAAGCTTTTGATTTATTTAATACATTATGTAGATACCTTTTTATTTTATCCACATCATTACCCTGCTTTCCGCACCCAGTGGTGCATAAGGCACTAAATTGGTAAACCAAATCCATCGAATTGTAATTATCTGTTATATGAAGAAAAGTCATACGCTTCAGGTGTTCGTGAAGAAACAATTAAGCATTTCAGTTCAAACAAACTTTGAAATCAAAATATTTCACATCCATTTTGCCAGGTTAATTGATCCCGAAACTTCAAAAATGGTTAAAGATCGCGCCAATTACTATACAACAAGGCGGACTTATCTTCACTCGAAATTCCTATTCAGGATTCTTACCTGAGAGTAGCAATCGAGTCGAAAACACTCGTCCAGCGATCCAATTGTATTTCACACTAAAAGTCGTATTCACAATCCTGGACTCAAAAGATGTCAATATTTACTTTATAATTTTTGTGCAATGACGTATTTTTTCTTAAGGTGGGTTGAAGGTGTTAAAGTGGTATATGCGGAGATTTAAGGTAGATATTTATGTTCACCATTGAACACGAGAAAACTGATGATGATGATAATGCATTTTTATTAATTGCTAAGTAATGTTATTTTACATTCTTTTACAAATCACATAATATGACAATACTGTCTATGATTTTTTTTTCTCTAGGAAAGCGTGGTGAACTTTACTCTGTCGATTTGAAGAGGAGTTATTCTGTTTGTTAAGCCGAATTTACCGCCTTCACAATGAAAGGGAGCTTTTTACCCGCAACAATGGCTGGATTGAATAAATTGACAACGTCACATTGTAAAGCGTTTTGTTATCCAGTCACAGCTCATGCTCGGAGCTGATTTACTGTGATTTGAAAAATTAAAAAAAAAAAACATGTTGCCAGGTGCGCAAAATAACAAAAGAGCACTTATTAGATTAAAGCATACAAAAAAACTATACATGAATAAAAACAAATGTCTACTTACAATTTTGAGAGAATATCTTTTATTGTTCTCGTACATAAACTCAGAAATAATGAAATTTTGTTCCTCAGTTATCATATGACTAATTATGGTTTACGGGCATCTCTACCTAAAATAATACGACTGGTTAGCTAAAATCAGCATCTGAATTATTTTGGGTGTAAACTAACCGATTAAGCGTCATACAAAATACAAATATGTATTCAATATTTAATTAATCCAATAATGATGCAATAATAATTGCCCTTTGTATTTTTTTGTCTTTACTTTTTAAAAAAACTATTTCTTTAATTTTATGTACATGCATAACTGCATATTTCGTTAATGGCTACTCTTATGTAAAAATCCTGAAAACCACATTTGAATGATCAGTCTGCCTCGTATTATAGTGGTTGGCACGTTTAGCTATCAAGCTATAGCTTCCAGATTTGATTCCTGACAATCTGGAACTGAAATATTGACTTATAATGTGGTTTTAAACAGTAGTTTTACATTAATTAAGTTAAGCTACATTAAGTGAACCAGTGCAGTACCCTTTGCACCACTAGATACTAATAATAATTTTATAGTTGTGAGGTTTTATATCAATGATAAAATATCAAAAAAAAATCCTCAAAATCATCCTTTTGACTGATGGCAGATGCTACTGGTGTTAAAATTACCCAACGATTTAAAGAAATAATTTGTCATCGAAAGTGAAGAGTCTTCCATCTCTTACCTCTTCACATGATGTGCTGTGATTTGGGGTGACAACTATGGCATTATCCCCGTCACAAGGGTGTCTACATCCCCCATTGTTTAGGGACCCTGATTCGTACCGGGACTCTCAATGTTTTAATATTCATATCCCTTATTGCGTCCGCCCACCCCTTTCAAAGCCCTGAAAATATTTGTGCGCAAATATCACTTCAGTAAAAACAGAACCCTTTTAATCAGCGCTTATAAATTGAATTGATGAACTATTTTTTGTTATGCAGAACTGCGTATAGAATATTTCAAGAGTTACATGTTTATTGGAAACTTAAATTATTAATGTTGCGTGAATTTGTTACATTATTATAAATATTATTTTTAAAGCAATCCCAATATGATATAATAATTTTACGTTAATTCAACAACGTATTACAACAGAAATAATATTTTGATGAAGAAAATATTGAAGTCTAGGCACTAACAGGGCTTATACTCTGTCATTTGCTGGTTCAAGTGGCAACTTTACACACTGAGTAACATTCACCATTTTTCTGTTTAAACATCCATATTTCTAAAATTCTTTCATCAATTTATTTTTGGAAAGTAAAACACCCAATGAAAGGTCATAAGCCGTATAAATGAGAAGTCTTTCATATTTCCATTTCTGTTGTAATATGTTAATCTTTATAACTCCCAAAGGGGCTACAATCCAGTATATTTCTACAAACATTTGGATACATTCAAATATTGTTCGTTGATTCAATAATTTGCCAATATACTTTTTTAAACAATTGTCTAATTATTGTTTTATTTTTATTTTAAAAAAACACGTTCCAAGTTAAGTTTAGACCGGGCTGTGGCCCAGTGGTAACGCGAAAGTTTAGTCACCATTTAATCATAATTTGTTTCCTATTGTCTAACCTACTATAATATATGATCTTGATTTGTTGCAACCGAGAGGGAAAACATTTATGAGCGGGGAATAAGTCTAGGCATTTACAGGGCTTATGATCTATCATTAACTGGTTTAAGTGGCCACTTTACGCACAGTGTAACATTCACCATTCTGCCTTTGTTTAAACATCCACATTGCCTAAACTCTTCCATCTGTTGACTTTTTGAAGTAAAAGAACTGAAATTTTTATCATGCGGGTGAGATTCATCCGGCTGAACCAATTCGCCTAGAATTTTACCCGAATGATAAAGGTCTCAGCTCTATTACTTCGCAAAAGCCAACAAACGAAAGAGTTTCCTCCCCAGGGAGGAAATCCAGCCAGTCTCCAAGCATTTGGGAATACTCAAAAAATTGTCAAAATATCTTAAATTATGTCCTTATGGTGGTTTCAGCATTTCCATTTAATACAAATAGTAGTGTGCCTCACATTCCATATTCTCTTCCCGATAATACTATTTTTCTTTTGAATTTATATTTTATCCTTGATTTAAAACTGATATCATAAAATCACAAGCTATCTTTCATTTTGAACGAAAAATAACAAACCCTCCATTTTAATAGATAATCTTAAACATTTCAATATGGTTTTATTATTGAATGTGTCAATCATATTTTAAAAATGAATTCACACCGTTGAAAAAATCTCGGTGAAGGGATGACGATAAAGCCAAATCGAATTCCGTGATATCAGGAAGGGATGTATCAGAAATCCTTATGTTTAAAGGATTTTTGTTTTTATTGAAATTACATTCGTGTTTCTCACTGAATATAATACAATTTAAATTTACATTAGATGACATCACGTTTTTGCCTTACTAACCACATCTCAGAAGTATTTTAAAAATATTGATATGCCAACAATTCCAAGAAAAAAAAAAGAAACCAAATCCAGATACACGTAAAAATATTCATTTGAGAATGGGAATTTATTTTGCTTATATTTTTGTACTTTATTTTTAAATTGTATTAAAAAACGCATTTTTAAAAAATGTACACACTTTGAAATATATATATTTTTAAATATTACTAATTATCTGAATTTTCAAATAAAACAACGTATACATCAGTTCTGGTTTTCACAGTTGCAGCGTCATGTCTCATCACGATGAAGGTCTGTGGGAAAATGAGGGCAAGGAAAATCCACAATTTTTTCAACACTTTATTTAATTATACGTTATTGGGTTCCATCGTGAAATATAAATAACTTAAAAAATTGATAACCGTTGAGCATAGATGTAAACAAAAGAACATTTTTTTTATATCTTTTAATAATGTATAAACATGAAACGGAACTAAAAGTGTTATCTATTTACTCCAACGCACAATACTATGATGGTTTGTTTGTACTCGAGAAAAGGCATATTATTGTAAAGGGTTTTTGTTTTTAATAATTAAAACGTGACAACGTGAGTGTGGATGGTATCTTCTCTGGAAGTTTATAATGATTTATTTTCAAACAATTTATTCAGAATGATTGGGAGGTACTTTAAAATGAAATGATTTACATTAATTAGTCGAGGCCCATTATACATAGCATATTTTAAATATAATTTTAGTGCCCTTGGGAAAAAATGTATTTTAATTATCGTAATTAAATAAGAAGTGCGGTTTTGCGCAAGTTCGGAAAAAAGAATGACAAATAAGTGAAATGAACAAATTACAACAGGGATGGAGAACACCTTAAAGAAGAGAACATGAAGAAGAGTAAATGCCTTGATTTCAATATTCTCTTCTTTAAGGTATTCTCCATCACTGTTGTAATTTGTTGATCTTAATGACTCCCGAGGGGGTGAAATCCAGTCTTTTGTCTACAAACATTTGGACAAACTCAAATATTGTAATAAAACCAACTGGTCCAAGAAGAAGTTTAAAAATTCGAAAATTGTTTTCAGGCGTTGCCTAGTATGTGAAGTCAGTTGAATCTCTTCACAACACTAAAAGTTTCAGCTCTTTAACATAAACACTTAAATCAACAAATGGAAGAATTGAAGAAATATACATGGTCAATCATAGGCAAAATGGTGAATGTTACACAGTGTGTTTACAAAGCTGATACGTATTTTAACAATATTCTGAATAACAATTGCAGCAATTGTAGTTTTCTGTTGTAATTTGTTAAACTTAATGACTTCCGAGGAGGTGAAATCCAGTCTTTCGTCTACAAATATTTGGACATACTCAAATATTGTAAATATGTGAAAAAAAATGTTTATCATGGGGAGAAAAAATAATTAATGTTTGTAGGAGGCGTACCATTCCCGTTTTTTTTGTAAATACTCTGGCACCTCGCTTTACTTAATGTCGAAAAAACATGATGCTATTATTTTTTCGTGCATTAATTTAACACTACGTAAGATTTATATATTTATACTTTTCGTTACTAAAATGACCTACATCGTTTTTTTCACTTACACGAGGTATAATATTATTTGATTGTGATAATCTTTATTACGATTATTTAAAAGTATTTTGGAGTCATTTCATATTTAAGAGAAAAATTAAGGTACTATACACAATAAACAGTAAAAATGTATTTTTTTGAATTACAAATTGATTTTTATCCAAGGTAATATTTCTAGCGTTGTTCTATTTTTAGTGTACTCTTTTTACACGGTACTGTGTTAAGTGTCCTCCGTGAAAAAAGAGGTTCCAGTTTATATTGTTATTTCAATCGATAGCTCTTATCCGAATTGATGGAATTATTTTACCCCTCACATACTCATACATACATACATCGCCGCGACTCGTCACTCGCACGACTCGCATTGCCCGTATTGTTGCGACATTTTGTACCAGAGTCAGAGTCGGAACATTTCCAAAATGTTACATTCTTTGTTACTCTGACTGACGGGCCGCAAGTGAATCTATCATTGTCAAATTGTATTATTAATTTTGGTGGAGGCAAAATATGAAATATTATATACGGGAATGTGATCAAGAGAAGGCAATGTAAGTTGGGAATGTTTTATTTATTCGTTTTTTTATATTGTTATTTTATAAAAGCTTTTCCTCCGCCTTCCGACAAAGGTTCTATCGAAGCGATGTTTGTTCTGACATTAATGAAATTGCTTTTCTTTGATTGTAGCGATTGATGAAAGTGTGAAGTTAACACAATTGGCGCCTCAAAAAGAAGTAGAAAAACACACATTTACACAGTGTTTTGACAATCCATTCAGTACAAAATATAGGCTTGTAAATTATTGTTTTTCATACTTAAGCCACAAACATATATATACCTACTACATCTTACTTGTTTTTAAAGGTACCTTTAAATTGACAGCAAAAAATGATTGACCTCTGTTTTCCTTTTGTTAATTACCAGAATTATTAGAGAAAACGTTTTCAACAATACTTCAGGATAAACTAAGCAGGTTTGCTAACATTGCATTTATTTGGGGGTAAATGTTAAAAGTGCCAATGTAAAAAAAACATTATTCAAGAGAGGTGATTGTACGTTTCTGTAGCAATCAGACATTTGTTTACTACTAAAGTTAACATCCTTTTTTTGCTATTAATAACCCGCCCAATCTTATCCACTTTTTTATTCGAAAGGTATTAATAATTTTATTGCTTATGGCCAACTAAGATATTTCTTGGTACGAAAAATCACCCGGGAGATTTAAATCCCTCCCGATTAGGGAAATCCAGTACTGAACTCCAAAATATTGAACACTTTTAGTACGATAAAGTTAGAGGTGTCTCTGAGCAAAAATCATACAGGTTTCAGGTAAAACATAATTTGTGCTCTAAGAAAACCTCGTAAGAACATTAAAAATAAAAATACAAAAAGCGAATACTTTTTTGGTAATTAAAATTTAATTTATTCTGTCTAAAAATATTCCTAAAATATAGAGAGAAACTATATGAAGACATATGTGTTTTGTACAAGTTGAATATTTATGTAGGCACTTTCTGAATACCACGTGTATGCTAAGCACCACGATTTGATCAAAAGAATTCCTTTGGAGCATTGAACACAAGGAATACCATTCGCTTAACTGTTTCACATACTGGAATATTGTTGTCTCGTTAGTAATGGCACCTGTACAAATTGCGTTAACAAAGAGGTTCACGTGTTGTGTAGAAGTGATTATTTGCCCTTGTATCAAAATAGTTGTTTAAGACATTTAAAAGATTGAGATAGAATATATAAAACGTCAACAAACATTATTTTTGGTTAGAAACATCATCAGTTTTCCAGAAAATAATTTCAAAATAAAAATGTATTTTAAGTTACGTACGTAGTACGTAAATTGCAATTTTAATAATTATAATACAAATTGCAGTTCCAGTTTAGTCGCACTATTTTTTTCGTCGTTGCAAAATTGTATTTTATCGATCCTCCGAATTATAAGTTTAGATATAGTGAGGAAAAAAAATGTTAATATTCACTTGAAATCTGATTTATCGATTTGGGAATACTTTTCGATATTTTTAAAATTTATACCTGATTTTATTTTCAGACTTTTATAGTACTGATTGTGTAGTTGATTTGATTCAATTTATGAAAAAACCCTGCATAATATGAATATATTTTTTGATTATAATGAAATTTTTTTATATTATGATTTATTTTGTTTGATAAGGTAATTCAATAACGATACCATACCCACTTTAAAAAAAATACAAAATGTAGATATTTGTCTAATCAATTTCACATGCATAATACATATACTAAATTTTTATCTTAAATAACATAATAACACAGAAAATATAAAACACATTCATTAAAAAAACACAAATGTCTTTCTTGTACAAAATAAGTTTTTCCCTTGAACTTATAGAATACTGTACTTATATTCAGATTTATTCCTAAGAGAAATCAATAAAAAAATCTTTTTTCCTTTTTTCTATTGAGTAATAGTTTTGATTTAAGGTAATTTATAAACAAATACGTTTATTTATATTTTTACGTATATTTAACGTATTAATAATAAAAATAAAACTATAATTTTATTGGTTGGTTGGGAGAAATTGCCATTTGGAAATAAGCCCGCTAATGTACAAACAATATTATGAACAAAAAGTTAAAGAAATAAAAAATATAATTAGAAAATGTTTTATTATCTACCGAAATATTAAAATTTTTGAAGCCATTTTTAACGAGTTATGAAAAATTCACCATGGGAATCATGTTGTGGTAGAGCGGAGTGTGAACCTCGGACCTTTGATCTGTAAGTCCGTGACACCAGCCACTTGACCACAACCCGATTTCGATAAGTACCTCCACAATTTTTTTTGTTGTCTGCTTCGAAAACCATAAGTAAGTGCGTTTGCTTGCAATGAATTAGGTCTTGGATTTGATTTCCTGTAAGCATTACGTCAAATATAATAAGATTGACTGACAGGCGCCGTGGTGTGGTTGGTTGGACGTCTAACTGTGAAACAGGCGTCGCGGGTTTGATTTCCGCCAATTGCAAGAAAGAAATTTAAAAAATATGTTTTTTAATTGTTTTGGGTATTGTAGTGTATTTTCCATAATTTATTTTCATATCCTCTGATTCCCACCTGCTGACAAGCTTCCAACATAGAGGTTAACCGAGTTACCCCCTTAAATACTTGTCTAAAAAGAAACGATGCTAATGCAGAGCCGGTACATTATTAGAAAGGAATAAGGAAATAATGACTATTATTGATAAAATTTTCTTAAGTTTTTCTTTCACTAAGTTAATGTGGAGAGTTTTTATAATGGTCCACGAGCAAAATTCTCTATCTTTTCTAAGACCACTCAGATATAAAGCTAGGAAACAAAATTCAGTACTCGGAGTCAAATATAAACGTGATAAATATGTATGTTTATATCAATGAATCAATGTTTTACTTATCTACCCTTAAATAATATCTACTGTTTACTTAATTTTCTTGCAGGAAACTGTTATAGTTTTCTTAAATATTTCATTATGGACCTACTGACTTTTATCATTTTTTTCTTTTTTTGTACATATGTATGTCCATAAAGCATAATATTCTATACTTATTATACTAAAATAAATATATATTCATATTTATAAGACACATGTTTTAGACATGCATATTCACTTTTGTGATGAAACGCTCGAATTTTAGTTTGTTCCTGTCATGTAAAAGCCTTTTGTGCGTATATAATAATAAATAAATAAAATTAATGAAATTAAATCAATTTAAATCAACTTAATTAATCAATCAAGGTCAATAATATATTTAAAGTAAATAATTAATAACCAATAAAATATTTTTATTTATTTAGGATAATTTATTTAGCGCCATTTTTGTGACAATCCACCTCAGGAGCGCTGTATAATAAGCATCCCAACACGTTTTGCAGCTATAGAGCACACGGCAGTTTGGAAATTTAGCCTCCATTTTTACTGCTAAAAAACAACAAAGAAGAGTTTTATTATTAATAAACAAGGAAACAGTTAAATGACATGGTGAGTAGGAAAACAATCAAAAATATAATAGATACTCTTTTTTATAATAGTGAAATTCAAATGAATTATTTGATTAAAGTTATGTGACTGGTAAAATCGAGTTTTGTTCCTTTAAAAAAAGTTGTACATCGTTTGATGTTTGGATCTATGAAACTATTATAAAGCAAAAGTATTTTCACGCATTGATAATTTTATGCCCGAATTGACGTGATGAGCCCACAATTGGGCCGACAATGGCGGGAGCAATTCGTTTGAAAACTTTCAATACAGAGGATAGAATGGAAACAATTTGAACTATCAACGGACTTGCATAAGTATGTGAGTAAATGTTTGTTACGGCTGGGGATTTGCGTAATGCTAAATTATCTGTTTCATGTTGATTTTTGTATTTATTGAAAAGAAAAGGTATTGCAAAGGTGTTTGAAATTGAATGTATTTTATGGTTCGTTATAGAGATACAAGAGCCTCTTTGTACACTATTGAACGTTTATTTTCGTATTTTACTATGCGAATCATTTGATCAGCAAAAGGTTTAATCATTTAAAAAATAAATATATATTTTCGGTGGATATTTTAATTATTTTTATGTTAAATTTCATATTTATTTTAATGTTTGTGTGAAAAGGCCCTCAAAAGGCAAAACAATTTATTTTTTTAAATGATTTTGATAAAACTATAAATACAATCATAAATGAAACTTCTTGGTTTATTTTATTTATTTATTTTATTTATTTATTTATTCACACTCTTTATCAAAATACAATTCCATATTCACTTTGCCCAGCTAACAAGGGTACATACCCCGTTCCAAGCTAGGCAATTACATTTTAATATATTATAATACTTAACAAATTAATATAGAGCACAGACAAACAAAATATAAACTTATTCAGATACACATTTTGATTCATATACATACAGACATACACATATATACAACATGTATATATAAATATACACATATATACACATGTACATACACACACACGTACATACACCCATGCGCATACACATACATACATTCATAAAAACATAGACAATTTATTTATGCGATACTTCATGGTTGTCATCTATAAATATATATTTTTTAAATTATTCCTTATTTTTTATATTTTATTTTTGACATCTAGTAAGGTTCTCCAATCCGTGGCATGCATCAACTTTTCTGACTCCCTACGACCAATGTCATGAAAGAGCGAGGTCAACACCTT
The DNA here is from genome assembly GCF_059751315.1 of Micrasema longulum. NCBI lineage: Eukaryota > Metazoa > Arthropoda > Insecta > Trichoptera > Brachycentridae > Micrasema > Micrasema longulum. The sequence continues at coordinate 12,286 of NW_028278094.1, forward strand.
CCGTAACTTGACAACACTCCCGTCTTTCCACGATTCTGGCAAAAGGTTATGGACCTTTTTGCCTACGTTATAGTGTTGTCTCGATGCCAGAACAGTGTTGACCCCTTCACTTAGTATCAGATCCCTATTAGAGTATCTTGTATTATGGTTGTGGTTGACGCTTGGGTAAATGTCTTTCTTTATGTGTGTAACCACTACCGTTCTCAATATATACTGTTGAATAATATTCAGTACTCTGAATTCTTTGAAGAGCAAGTCACTTGGATAGCGAAATGTTTTTTTTAAGATGACTCGGATTAAAGATTTCTGTGCAATTGCTACAGGTTCAAGGGCGGTTTTTGTGCAAGCTCCCCAACCAATTAGACCGTAAGTCAACACAGAATTTGCCAGTGCATGGTATAGGTGTTTCAAGTCCGGGACTTTAAGTATATTTCTAAGTGGGATGAAAAAATGTATTAAGCGCTTAATTTTTGCAGTTATAGTTTCAATTTGTTCATTCCATCTCAAATTCTGGTCTATAATTATTTCAAGATATTTTATACTTTGAACACTACTCAGTTTTTTGCAGTTGCAATTTACCATCACTGAACAATTATGTAGTTGAAGTTCGTGAATTTCATTAGGTTGCCCGGCGGAAGTTGGTTTAGTTTTACTCTTTTATTATTTTGACCAACGAGCGCTTTCGCAGTGTATTTTGCGGTGTATTTTGATTATTTTTTTGTTACGTGAAGGTAAGATGATAAGTCTTAAGTTTTAGGTGCCAGTCCGGAGACTATGAAAATATTCAATTGCAAAAACACCCTTTTAAAAAAAATAAAAATTTCATGTCAATCATGCCAGAAATCGAACCCGAGACCTCTTACATGGTACGCTAATGCGTTGACCACTACACCATAGGCCGACGAAGTAAAATTTAGTTTTATATTATATTTTCTATTTCTTGTTGATATGATTTTATAGACATGTTTTTTTATGTGCTTGTTTAGTAGAAGGTACGTAGATATTTCTAAAGTTAGTTGATAATCTATTGTAAATACAATGTGATAGAATTTAGATATTTTTTATGTCAATTTAAGGCATGGTTGAGTTGAGATTGCAATCTCAAAACACGATGGTGGGATCAATTATCAAATTTGGTAACCGCCGCGGACCAACAATGTTCTACAATGCCCATTCAAATAGGAATTAGTAACGTGAAGAGATTATTCGGCGATCTTTCGCTCGCGATAAACTTTCGTGAATAGCGTGAACGAAACATGGACCTAAGCCCTCCTTTGTAATGGCTGCGATATGTATCGCTAAAATATCAAACAATGCCAGAGCTTAATGTTATAAATAAATAATGCTTGTTTAAATATTGAAAACACTTACCCGCCAATACTCGATGCACCCTCAGAACAACCCTGATACTCTAACTGCAATCTTCAAATATCGCGCTATTGGCCCAGTACGCAAGGGATACTTTGGATTAATAACCTACATGCACGAAAATCCCTTTTTTCACTGAAGTTATAAGGGCAGTCGAGTACTTAACAAATCAGATTTGAGTCATGGTAGTCTTTTGTGCAAGTTTATGGTCTCCATGTTTTATGGTGCTGTGTGTTTGGTTGTGAAGATGAATTGGTAGTAAAATTGCTGTTTTAATTATTATAACATTGCTTTGTTGAACAATATTTTGACTGGACTCATTATGAGCAGATTTGATCGCGATAAGACTTCGATTCTGGCTTAATACTTAAGTGTTTAATAATCAAAATGTAAAAAGGGTTTTAATATATTGTTTATTTTCGGAGTGGTACCTAAATAATTGTGTATGGGTTATTTAGTGTATTTTCAATGAAAATTATTACAAGAGTTCTCTCAAATAGGTCTAGATTTTAATATACCTCGTTTAAGGGGTGTATGTATTTTCTTGGGAACAGCAACATATCTCCAGTCTTCTGCAGACCCACATATTCTGGCAAGCTCATTTAAGATTTTTCCCTGCTGCTGAACAGTCATAAATTAGCATTTAGCAAAATAAATTATATTTTTAAAATCAATACGGATTGTTACATCATCATCATTTACGCACCTAATAGTCCATAGGGCACTGCATTGGTGCACCAAGCGCAGCGCATCTTAATTATTGTTGTTACATGAAGGTAAGATGATCAGTCTTACGGCTCAGTTGCCAGTCCAGGGGCTATGAAATATTCTAGTGTAAAAACACCTTTTCAAATAAATATTTCATTTCAACTATTTCGTAATCAAACCCAAGACCTCTTGTATGGTAGGCAAACGCGTTGACCACTACACCACGAGGCCGACCTCATACATAACCTTAAAAAATAGTTTATTAAAATATATGTCCCCACAAAAACGCGACCAGTTTGGCGTTGATAATTGTGACGATGTTCTATTTAAATTTAAACGGTCACACACAGCGTTCAAAATGACGTATTAGAGGCGTGGTCAATGCAATGGACCGTTTTTCTGGAAATTAAAAATATGGTTTAAGCTTCTAATAAGTGCTAAAAAATATTTTTTTTACCCGACAGTATTTCATAGGCTCTTTTTGATTTAAAATCGTAAAAGGGCAAAATTTCTCCTCTGTGTTAGGATTTAATAATAGTGTTCAATAAGAATGTAAGTATTGGGGTTGTGGTCCCGTGGCTAGTGTCTTGGACTCATGGATCAAAGGTCCGTGGTTCGAATCCCACTCTACCCCAACTTGATCCCATTTTCTAATAGTGAGTTATTTACAACTCATTGAAAATGGCCCTCAAAATTAAATATTTTGGTAAATCATAAGAACGCAAATATTTCTTTTACAAAAAAAAAAAAGTTTTGTGCGTTTCATTTAATATTTCCCTTAACCCATCTGCTTTGCTTGGGCCTTCCCTACCTAACACATTGTTAGCAATATTTCTTAAAATTAAAAAAAAAATAAGTTGACCTACTCAATTTGCGGATTATTCAGAAATAAAACTACACGTCTTTTAATATTATCCTGATGGGTGCAAATACAATGTGTAAATTGAAATATTAATAAGAATCGAGTTGTAGTCGCGTAGTACACAGTACTGTCGACTCGTGGATCTAAGGTTCGAGGTTCAAATCTAACTCAACCATAATTTTTATTTTCCCAGCACAAGTAATTGACTTTGAGGAAATGGTATGAAAATAATTGCTAAATAATAATAAGTTTTGTAAGGCTTACGATATGAAGATTAATTATAATTCAAAGTAATAACTATGTGGTCAAATTTTTAAATATATCATTTCACTTTTCTGCCTACCCGTTTCAAGATGTACCCGTATCTTTCTTAGGACACTAATTACACTTACATCCAGATTCCACTACGCATTTTCACCACAATAGTTGCACAAAAATATAAAACCATCGTACTGATATGACACATACTATTGGAAGCTAACACCAACGTGCACTGATTATACATTGCACGATGTTCCATTGTAATGGTCATATTTTACCCGTTAATTCGTATTCGTGTTCCTTCCTTCCTTTTTTTAATTATTGCTCCCACAAGGTTTAGTTTAAAAAAAATATGAGTGCATGTTTGTGTTCCCTTAAAATAGCATGTGTCCTATCAACACATTGCTTTTATTTTTTGTACAACTACTATAATGAAGTTTAGTAAGATTTTTATGTTAGTGTCATTGGTGTCCTGACGTAGATATGGGTACGACTCGGAACGGGTAGATAATGAAAAATCGGTAAGTTTATGTATGCAAAAATATTATTTAACATTTTTGATACAAAAAGTTACTGTCAGTATGTTAAATTTATATTGTTTATTCCTCTTCGTGCTGCTGCGGATATCCTAATCAATTTTCTTAACACATCCTGTGATCTCGTCCTTTTTCCCCTCTCTACAAATATCTAATGGAGCTTCACGCTACTATCCATGGCCCTTTTGTAGGTCCTGTCAGATGTACAGATCTGGTGGCTTCAAGTTTTGTCGTCAGTTCGGCGAATTGATCATGTCCGAATCAAAAATCGGGTTGTAGTCCCGTGGCTAGTGTCTCGGACTTACGGCTCAAAGATCCGTGGCTCGAATCCCACTCTTCCCCAACTTAATTCCCATTTTCTAATAGTATGTTATTTAAAATTCCCTGAAAATAGCCCTCAAAATGAAATATTTGGGTATATCATAAAAACGCAAATATTTCATTTTTATTATAAAAAATAAAAAAATTGATCCCAGGCTGTGAATAATTTACTTCCCCCTTTCCCACAATCCAATGAAAAGTAAATTATGCATTTTTGGATTACCTCTTTTCAGAATAAAGATGCCAAGGCTGCCAGATTAGAGAGAGCTTTCTCGGGCAGCTTTTCTCGTTCGGCAACGAGCAATTTTTCCGTGAATGTGGGCGCCGCCAAGGAGACTTAAGTATGCTCTCAGATACGGTGGGCAAGCTGTTAGTTTGTTGAAAACTGCTTGTTTGAACACGGGAGGTGCTTTATAAATTATCTGTTTATGTATACAACGCGCAAGCTCAATTGGTTCCCATTATCGGCATATTGAGGTAATAACTAATACAAATATAGGTGCACATTCGCCGGCCCCGCGTGTAAACACATTTGTAAAGAAAATTACAAAATATTCACCAGACGATCTATGTATGGGGCTGCAGATTAAATTAGTTAATGGTTGAATTAGTGCCAGATGGTTGTGTGTACAATGTACAATCATTGTTACCCCCGCTTACTAAATTCACCCTGGTCTACAGTTTAAAACGTTACTATTTTTGTTAAAAATAATGAGGAAGCTTAGCGGTTTTTTTAAAAATATTTTCTTAATAGTCCATCAAACTAAGAAAAATAATTATATTTGTTTTTTTGTATCGTATTATCAGCGCTATGATTTTTTATAGTTTTGTAATTTTGAAATTAGTCCGCGCGTGACGTCGCAAGTTGTCTTCGGTTAGTTCTGCTGATTGGCGAATTGGCTTCCCGTAAACTGGAAATTCGTCACAGCACATCATAAATTGTTACACTGTTCGTAAGAACTAGTGACGAAGTTCAAAGTAGTTCATTTTTATTGATATCATCATTCTATGTCCGCTCCATAGTTGGAGCATATCGTATTCACAAAAAGACTTCATGCATCTCTATCGGTTGCCGAATCTTTTGCGTCATCTCAAATCGGGTTCTCGTCCTAAAGTACTGCCGACAAAGAGTCAGCAGTGGACGTCCATGACGTCGAGAACCTGATGCCTCTTAAAGTAGGCAAGCGTGGTTAAGGCTCTCAGGAGGCATCCGCATAATACCTCGCCAAGCCAACCGTATTGCCGCTGCTTGATGACAGTTGTCACCAAAGTTTGCTGCGTCCGTTCTCTTATTACTTTATTCCTCACAAAGGCCAACCATCGCACACCCAAGATTCTTCGGGGACACCTGTTTTCAAAACTCGGAATTTTGCTGTTTTGGGCCCTAGTGAGGTGCCACGATTCGCATCCGCATAGGAGAATAGGTGTTATGCGGGCGTTGTATAGGCGGCATTTTGTTTTCACTGAATGTGTATGTTATTAAAATATTTTTTATTAATTTTTCCGTACATTTTCAAGAAACTTCGCCGTACAATTTGATGCTCTAATTTTTATCTCGCGTAAGAAAACATTATTCATATCCAATTTTCCATAGCAGTAAACTTTACCATTTTGATAATAGTTATTATTTATTTTTCATAGTTATTAGTTATAGTTATAGTAATAAGCTATTTAATTATTTTTAATATTATATCTTGATAAAGGAGCGCATAAAAGTAATTAATAAATAATCAGCAATCAAAAAGTGTTTATTTTTTTATTTATTTTTATTTATTCAAACACATATAATATATTTTACAAAAAAAAATTATAATAACGTATTTCAAACTCTGAGGTCAAGAGCCCTGTGTTGAGTTAGGATACAACAAAATGTAAAGTAGAAGCATGTACATTATTTAATAATAAAAACACAACAAAATAAATTTTATAAACAAATATTTCAATGAACATCTGGACATCACGCTTTATAGTACGCCACTTAAACCAGCCAACGACAGGTCATAAGCCCTGTAGATGCCTAGACTTCTATATTACCTTCTCTAAAATGTTCTTCATCTCTGTTATAATATGTTAATATAAACAGCTCCCCAGAGTGTTGAATCCAGTCTTTGTCTACAAAAATTTGGACAAACTCAAAATATTGTTGATTTACATAATGCTTCTGTTTAAGCAGAGATCAAGGAATACGAGGGCCCATGATCACCCACCTATGAAACAGTGGGATAATTTCTTAGAATATATAGTCAGGGTCTACGTTCAAGGCGCACGGAAGGCATGCGGTAATATGTTTTGACGCTGCCCGGTTGAGTATCGATTAAAATTGGCGTCTAGATATTCAAGAATATAATATATTCGTGAATGTTGGCCAGATAGATCAACAGTTCGAAAGTACTTTGTTTTAGATATTTAACTTATTAAATTGGACATAAAGCAATGTGTTTAATTGGTTAGTTTTATTTACTCTTATTTAGAAAATTCGCCGGGTAGTACAAAACTGAATATATTTTATAAAAATACGCTTACGTTTTTTCATTTTACGATGTTGATTATTTTGGAATGAAATTAACAAATTTCATCAAATAAAAGATAAATCTGTTATCACTGTTTCCCTAACATCCATATCTACAAATAATGTTTTTTTTTCTTATTGAAGTGTATTTATTTTATTATATTTTGTGTAAACATGAATATGTGAATTGGACTGCCCGTTATAAAGTGACATGTTTGTGTTCCAGAAATACGTATTTACCAGTGGCGAACGGTGGCTTTTTTTTAAAGGTAAGCTTTAATTTTTTTCATAATTTGTACCTGCATGTACATACATACATATGAGTAATCTCGCAAATGAGTGGAGGCGTATAAAAAAAAAGTAAATACAGGTACACGGATTCTTTTTCTATGGTTTTGTGTAAAAACAACTTCATCTCTCCAGCTCCAGTTTCACCTGCTGGCAACAGAAGACGCAATACCTACTTATTTTTAATCAAAATAATTTTAACCAATAACCCAACAAACAAACAACAATTAATAACTTTGCGTAATATGTAGGTATATTCTCCATTATTTTAAGACAGTACATGTATGCAAAAGTTGTAAAAAATAAAATATGTTAAAAAATAAGGATAAAAAAATAAGTATATTCATAATTCCTTTTTGTTTGGCACTGATTAAAAACACCGTATATTTGTTTGTAATTTACATTTTATACTGCAAATATTTAGGTACTAATATAAAAGAAAGTAAACATTTTATTGTAAGACGTCACTCCCATTATGTACACAATTTTTTTTTTTTTCTTTTACGATTTATATTTTCTTTCTGAAAAATTAAAAAAAAAACAAGATTACATTTATTTATGCCAAAATACATAATTTTAACTTTACATATTACATTACATAACATAACATAACAATAACATTCATTAGAAATATTCGCAATAATATTGCAAAAAAAATGTCACAAGACCGTCGTGACCGCCGAGCTGCGCCGCGCCGAGCCGTCAGCTTCGTTTCTTTCTAAACTGAGAATGAATAATGCAAGAAATTGACGACACCGCCACTAGCTAAAACGCGCGGACTAAAAAACTGGCGTCATATGTCAACAGAATACTATCAAACGAAAATGGTCTTTATGAAATAATGCTCGAAATGCCACTCTCCAAATAGAGAAGCTTGAAATAATATCTGTAATCTGCAAGTGAACTTACTAAGGAAAATGTACGCACTGGGCTTTTGAATGTTAAAATACAGTAAACATTTTGTATTGAAAAATAAGCTGCAATAATCAGAACCGGGCAATGCGCTGGTGCGCATTTAGCAGGTTATATTTATTTTTTGAGGAAGATATAAACAATGACGTTAATTTATAATAAATAAAGATTATTTTATTTATTCTCCTATAATTAAAACTACTATAAAACATTATTATTGGTAGTGAAATATAATGGTAAGCTGCGAATAATCGATTATATGGACGGTTCGCCCCTGGTATTTAACCATTAGCAAGTTGGGTGTTGCAACCTTTCAATGCTATATATTTCTAATTTTGATTAAAAACGTATATTTTTTATGCTAATAGTTGGAAAAATAATAGAAAAAAAAGTTATTTTTCACAGTTTTAATTTCACTTTTAGGTATGAAGACAATATGCTACATCGGGCATTGAAAGGTTAAAAAATACAAGAATGTAAAAAAATAAGAAATAACGATTCTATGAACACATTTTTATATGAAAATGAATGTTGAGGAAACAATTGCAACTCAAATCTTTAAAAAAAACATAGAAATCATCATTTAACTTTAGCTAAATTACACTTTTGACAGAATACGTGCAACTGCCTTTTCGTTTACCATTTTATCGAAAATTTTTACCCTGGTGGCGATTTTTAATATAAATTATAATGACTAGTATGTAAACAATATAATAATCTAGTTGCCGAGTGATAAACATGTTTGAAATCACTTGTTTTCTATTGTTTTTATTCCAGTAAAATGGCTATATAGCGCAAAGCCCATTCTACCACAAAAAACAATTATCTTATAAATTTTATATTAGAATCTCTTATGGCGGTCTCGGCATATCTTGCCATCCCTCGAACAGGGGTGCATGGATCCACCCTGCAGTGGCTTGGAAAAGCGCGATGTTGGAGCTTTTCAGGCGTTCCCATAGGCTCCAGGCTCTTTGGCGAAGTGTTTACCTGTCCAGCTCTAAACATTTCGGAGGCACTGCTGTACCTAGATAGTCCAAATAATTGCCGGTATGCATTATTATAGGTGACTATTAACTTATTCCATGCTGCTTCAGTATCATTGTTCCATAGTTCCACTGTGTACATGGACGTCAAATACGATGTAAAGATGATTTTCTTCACTTCGTCACTGCACTGAAAGAAGCGTCTTGCTAGCATAGAGGCCCTGACATTGATGGTTCTTCTCTGTCTCTCTATGTCCCGATTATCTTTACAATCATCAGTCAGTATGTGCCCTAGATACTTGACTTTTGCAGTTACCGTTAAACTATTGTCCAGGAATACAAGTAGTGATGGGTGCACGAATTCGAAAAATAGCCTCTTGCGTTTAGATATAAGTTTAGACGATTTTTTAGCAATGTATATCATATTGCGGTCGTTTGCATATTTTTCGCAAATATTGAGCAACAATCGCGTACTATTAATAGATAGGGCCAATAATACCATATCATCTGCATAACTAAAATTGTTAGCACAGACGCCGTTTACATGACATCCGACTTTGTTTTAATTAAGGACCAAGGTAAAATCATTCATATATATATATATATATATATTAAAAAGCGCCGGGAACAGACAGACTCCTCGTCTTATACACCGATTATTGGTATGTGGCAGATTGTCTACATTGGGCATTGTAGGGTTAAAAAACATTTTGTTTGTCCTTTTTCATCTTTTCCCGATTACATCCATAGCTAGCCCATACTCCATTCTCCATTCTCCATCCTCCATAGTCCACGCTGCACCAAGAGCAATCTAGTTTTTCACGTGACTGTATTGTTATTTTCCCGTTCGATTGATATCTTTTGTAGTGGCTTATGTGGCCGGTTGTATCGACGTTTTACGTTCCATTTTTGCTTTTGACAGGGCGTAATTGATTTTTTTCCACTCCTTGGAAATCCACTTTGTTCCCGATCCGATAATGTCGATAAACAGGAAAATATTAATTTATTGTCGAAGGGTTCTTAAGTGCTTGTCAAAAGTGAGAACTCACCCGGATTTGAGAGCAGACTACGACAAAACTTTGCGCAGGATTCCACGACCTTTTTATAAAATGGCCACCGATTTTCGACGACAGTAAACTTCAAATTTTCAAAGTTATTTCATATGTTTATTTAATTTTATTAACATAAACGGCAAATCTGCCTTTAACAAAAATTTGTAATACTAACATATTTGGCTTTTTTTTTTTTTAAAAACATACATTTCCTTTTACCCAAGATATATAAAAAAAATAAATCTAAAAATTTTACAAGACTTATAAAAAAAAAAAACCTAAAAATAATAAAACATATTTAGTAGAAAGTTTAAATAATTTAAGAATAAATGTAAAAAACAAATTAAATAAAATATTTTAAAATAATATAACAAGAAAATCCTAAGTACTGTTTCATACAGCTGGGCAAAGTGAACAAATTAGTTCTATACAATATGAACTGCATAAATAAATAAATATAATTTCCATTCACTATCTTTGAAAAAATTCAAAAGGTTATGTATTTGTTATGTAATGTATCTGTACCTTAAATAATAAACCACGGCAGCCGTCACATTGCATGAAATGTTCAGGATTTTGTGATTGTCCGATTTCCAAAATACCATAACTTTTTAACCAAACGAGACAATTTCAATCTATGAAGAACTTTCAGAGTAAAATAATGTATATTTTTTTATAATAAACGCACACATTAAAATAGCGCATCTTGAATAAATGTTGTTTTTTTAATTCAAACAAAGTAGACTTCAGATTTTTACTTCATCTTGAAAAATCATTTTCATGACGAAAGTGGACTTCAGTGTTTTATTTACGTATAAAACTGTGAGAGCAAAATCAAGTGAAGTTTCGAAAAAATATTAAAACCCACTTGTTCTATAAATCATTTGAATAAATCCGTAGCATGTGATAACAAAGTAAATTGTTTCAAATTACAAATTCAAAAAGTTAAAATTATATTGATTTATTTAAATAATCCCTTTGTAAAGAGCCGTTAAGGTATAACATTACGAAAATGGCGCAATATATGTTATCCAAAATAATGTTTTTTTTTAAATACAGATTATTGACATAATTTCTGCTTTTTTAACTTCAAAATGGTAAAAAGTGGACTACTTTTTTTTGTCCTGAAGGGTTTAAATATTTATGTCACATTTTTAAAATGTACAGTGGTTCTTTGTTTAAGGTCCCGACTAGTAAGGAAATTTCTGGGTTTAGGCAGGACCTTTTTTTACATGTGTATGCTTCATTTATTTATACTTAAACAATTCAAAAAATGAAAATTAAATAAAAAATATTGAAAATAAAAATTAAAACGTAAAAATAAATGAGAAAATATACCACTAAAAATGAAAACACTAAACGATGCTGTTAAAACTAATAATAATAATAAAACTAAAACAAATATATATTTGCAGAACATCAAAAAAATATGAATGTCTCTTATATATATATATACCTTATATATGTATAGGTAGTAAGGTCATTACGAACGTTGAAAATTTACAACAAAAACAACTTTATATGATAATAAGATCGCTTTTTTTAATCCTTATTTATTTATTTATTCATTTTTTTCTCTTGAAAACTATAATTAATAATAAAAATATTGTGTCCTCACCGATTCAATACTTTTTGAAACAGTTTTTTTTCTTTCCACGTGGAGTATATGGCTATTACCAGTCATCTCCAATCGACCATGTACTAAGCTAGCTTCTTTGCTTCGTCCAAGAACAATTCAGCCTCCCGCTGAATACTGTCGGTGGACAATCGTTGACGGTCTTCTGGAGTGCCTGTGGCCATAGTGCTAGTAAAAAAGGCAAGCACGGTTGATCTCATCAGGAGGCAAATTTATTACAACTTACTCTTTCAAAAGCTGTTAGATTTTTCTCTGAATCTTCTTTCCTAACAAAGTCAATCCAATAGATGACAAATAATTACCGCAAGCAACTATTGTAAAAGTTTTCGGATTCGGATTGTAAATGATGCCGGAGAAAAATCAACCAAGGGGTTTAATTATTATAGTGAAATTACTCATAGGCATTTCAAAAATAATGAACAATTTGGAAAAAAAGTCTTATGGATTTATAATATCGCATTATATGATGTGATGTAATGTCATTTATGTTGTCATTATTCCATTAAATCAAAACATTTTAAAAAGTAGAGCCATTTATGTAATAATAACTCAATTAAAAAGTGAGCACTTGGCCTTTTTATAAACACGTAACCATTTAAGATTATGCGATATTTGTTTTTCAGTGAAATTACATTTTTAAAGTACGCAGAAGGCTTTGTGAAAACAAGAGATTTCATTAAAAAACTTTTTGAGTAAATAAGTACATAACGAAATAAATATGATTTATGATAAGTTAATTAGTTTTAAAAGATTTTCACCAGCATAACTCAATACCAAGAATTTTGAATAAAAGTGAAAGGTATTTTATTTAAATTGAAAAATGTTTTTAAAGAATGATTTTTAAATCACAAGTTAGTTCAATAAAATTAATGGATTAAAGAAAACGTGAACAAAAACGTGTTCAACAACTAATTAATTAGGTTATTAAGTAATATTTTAAAGTAGGTTTATAGCTAAAATACGTTGACTTATTCAACACTTTTGCTTATTTAATTAAAGCAAGTTTTTTTAATTTAGGATTTATGCATATGAAAAAATTACCATAAAGCAATGGAGTGACATAAATAATTGACAGTAAATAACATAAATCAGATAATTAATTATATTTTTTTGTAGCGTTGAAAACGTTGTGACTTGTTTTATCCAAGTTTATTACCTAGGTGCATATGGTATCCGTATAATCTCTCACGGCCTCTGTGCTAGCGTCCAAGCTCTGTGCGTTTTTCCTATATCACGCTAATACCACGTCCTATAGTTCAGAATGCCGACGAATTATCAGTTGTGGACATCCACTAGCTTAATCACAGATGTTTCAATCACAGATAAAAAAGATTTTTATTTTATCGTGGTCTCGTGGTCGAGTTAAGTGCGATCAGGGTTGGTATTCCAAACGCTCTCGCAGCCGTATTATCTCGCGTATTTACATACAAAATACACGAGAAAAATCGTTTTCTTAGGCCGTGAGAGCGGTCTAGAATAGCACCTCTAGGCGAGTTTCAGATTGTCTGTTTGTCGTTTGTTTCGCGCAAGGTTTTTTTTATAAAAGAACTTTTACTAACTTCAATTAAAAAAAACTACATTTATAAGTAGTTTAATTACGAATATGTTTAGCTTGCTTGTTCTACCTTGATTAATTCATTTACGATCAGGTTATATAAGACATTATATTATAATGTACCGTTTTCAAAAAATCCTTAATTTTATTTCTGTTTCAAACTGGGTTTAAAAATATAAGGCATCTAGGTGGCGCAAAAGTCATCACACTATCGGAAGATGCTATAAATTTTGCAAATGGTGGCAAACGTCAGTCCTGTTTTAACACTTGTGAAGTGAACAGATACAAAATACACACCAATAAGACGTAAATCGCTATACTCCTCAAGAACGCGGAAATTAAAAAAAAAAAATTGCAAAAAATAAATAAAAAACATAACCATGTCAAACAATTTTCATCCCACACTGTTTAACTATTATATTATTTACTGATCAACGAGCACTTTCGCCTAAGCAGACGTCTTTAAGACTGATATGAGAACATTGTTAAGTACTAAATTTACATTTTCAATACTTGCAACTTATATAAGGCTGTACTTAATCGATATCTTACACCCCTGTATAAAATTTTTATTGACTGTTTTAACAATTTTTGTTCATATGTCTTCTTATTTTCTTTATACTATACAATATATAAAAACGGTTGTTTTTTCCCAAATAAATGAATAAATATTCCAATCCTACCTACATCCTACCTAATTAAAATTGTTGTTGTCTTACCATCCTGTGAACAAGTCACATTGTATAACGTTTAAATATACCAGCATCTGCATACTTCTGACAAAGCGAAGTTTTCTATAAACAGTCTAAAACATACATCTCATCAACATCTACATGATACTGGTATCTTTGCAAAAGTAAAAATGACGTGCTTCATAAAAGAAACAAACGGATTTTTAAAAATGTGATTAGACATTTTTATACAGTCCACTACATTCCTTCTGTTATCATTGTTCAAAGCCTGAAAGGGGATAAGATGACCAATCAAACGTCAGGTAAGTATTTTAAATTTAGGAACAGACATGAAAATAATAAAATCTACTTTGCAAAACGTTTTGACTATATGTAAGGAAAATTTGCACATAATACTATTTTTGGGAAAACATTTTTGAGTAGTTGGAGCGTGAGAACAGAACACGTGTTCAGTACATCAGAGTGATGAACAATAATTATTAAGTTGATAAAAGTTCTTTTAACGATTATAAAGTTTAAGTGGCTACTTTACACACTGTGTAACATTCACCATTCTGCCTATATTTGAACATCTATATTCCTTCAATTCTTTCATCTGTTGATGTTTGTGAAGTTAAAGAGCTGAAACCTTTATTTATGCGGGTGAGATTCATCTAAACTAACTAACTAACCATCACGCCATTTCCCCAGAGGGGTAGGCAGAGAGGATAGAACGCCACACCACTCTGTCCTGGCACACTTCCTTTGCTTCCTTCACATTCATACATCTTCTCATGCACGCACGTCGATTATTCCGACTTTTCACATGACCACTTTCAAGAATTTTTTGTACTTGATCATGCCATGTCTTTCTCGGCCTTCCTCGACTTCTACAACCAGACACATTCGCATCATAAATCTTTTTAGCCGTTCTTTCATCATTCATTCGCTCCACATGACCGAACCATCGCAAAAGACCTTTCTTAATTTTGTCGATAATGCTTAACTCAGCCTTGCATTCTGCTCTAATTTCGACATTAGGGCACCTATCATACATTGTTTTTCCGCACATTCGCCTGAGGGATCGCATTTCAACAGCATTCAGTCTACTTTCGTCCCTTTTTTTCCAACTCCATGCTTCGCTTCCATACATTAGGGTTGGTACCAGAACTCCATTATGAACTGCTAATTTAGCCTCTTGCGATAGACACTTATTTGCTACGACAGACTTTAAGGCACCATTAACTCTGTTACCGGCACTAACCCTCCTTTCAATATCCTTGTCCATATTTCCATCTCTAGTAAACATACTACCCAGATATACAAATTCTTCGACCTGTTTCAAACTATCTCCATTTACTACAATCTTACATTCAGTCATAGTTACATTTCTTTCAAAGACCATGACGTTCGACTTTTGCACATTCATTAGCAAATCACTCTCCTTGCACACTTCGTAAACCTTTGTAACCAAGGATTGCAGTTCCTCTTCGCTGTCAGCTAGGAGGACTGCGTCATCGGCGTACAGAAGGCAACTGACAGTAAGATTACTCATTTTCGCTCCCACATCCATACTTTTCAATTCTCTCATACATTTATCCATGTATATGTTGAATAACCACGGTGACATTACACATCCCTGTTTGACTCCTTTAGGGATGTCAAACCAGGAAGTTAATGACCCATTTACCCTTACACACGCTACACTATCTTTGTACAAGGAAGCAATAGCGCGGACAAGGTTGTCACTCACTCCATACTCCGATAGAACCATACATAATTTTTTCCTATCAACTCGATCAAATGCTTTTTGCAAATCAACAAAAGCGCAAAAAAGCTTCTGGTTTTTCGCCAAAAACTTTTCTGTCATATTGTGTAATGCAAATATTTGATCCATACATCCTCTACCATTCATAAATCCACTCTGTACATCCCATACTTTCTCCTTGGTCACGTTTCTTACTCTTTCTATCAGTATTCTTCCATACATTTTGCCGACAGCGCTCAGAAGACTGATAGCTCTGTAATTCCCACACTCCACCTTAGAACCCTTTCCCTTGTATAACGGCATAACAACTGCCCTCCTCCAATCAGGTGGAGTCCTTTCCTCCTTGAGACACAAGTTAAAAAGTTTATGTAGCCATGTGAGAATTAATTTGCCACCCGACTTAATAAACTCTGCTGCAATACAGTCATACCCTTGCGCTTTACCATTCCGCATACATTTGACAACGCTGATAATTTCTTTCATACTAATCTGACTTACCTCATCATTTGCGTTCAGACACACCTCGGATAATGTCGATACATCGGCACCGCCCGAGTTACCAGTGTGCGATTCATAAACTTCCTCAAAGTATTCCTTCCATCTCTCTTTTATTCCACTCTCACTAGTCACCATTTTTCCATCCTTATCTTTAACAACTGTCATGCCTCCGCTTTCACTGCTACTCCGGGAGTTTTTCACAGCTTTCCAGAAAACTTTAATGTTTTCATGGAAATTGTGTGTCATTTTCATTCCTTCTTCATCCTTCAATTTTTTCTTCCGTTCACATACACCCTGCTTAACCTTTTTCTTACTTTCACCATACACGCGTTTAGCCGATTCATATTCAATTGTATTCTTTTTTACAGCAAGCAAATTTATCCACGCATCCTTCTTTTCTTTAACGAGTTTTTTGACTTCGTCGTCCCACCACGCATCACCTTTCTTTCTCCCTAGCGTTGTCACACCGCACACTTCTAGATTAGTGAGATTCATCTAATTGAATTATTTCACCTGCATACTAGGCAACGCCTGAAAATATTATTTTTTCAATTTCTATACTTCTTCATGGACCAGGTAATTTATCAACAATATTTTGAGTTTGTCCAAATTTTTGTAGACAAAGACTGGATTCAACTCCCTGGGGAGCTGTTAATATTAACATATTACAACAGCTCCCCAGGAAGTTGAATCCAGTCCTTGTCTACAAAAATTTGGATAAACTCAAAATATTGTTGATTATAAAGTGCTTAAATTTCATGCCATTTTGATATTAATTTTATGAATTCATTTTTAAATTTTTGTGCGCTCTAAAACACGGCGTTTTATTTTACAATATGTAACAATAAGTGCATTATGATCTAAAATGTTACTAGATAACAACCAAAAGCCATCATTTTTAAATTATTCACACTAGGTTCAATTTAAATAGAGAAAGAAATCAGTATAGAACCTTTTGTTATTTATAATATAATAAAGCAAATGAAATATTGCAAAAAACATACTATAATAAATTGATTCGTATAATAGATGATTGTATAAAATGCAAATATGTGTTTCACACGAATTATATAAGGTTTTACAGCCGAATTCAATTCCAAAATCTATAAATTGGTTAATTAAGTCGTGAAAATACCTCCGAAATAAAACGATACAAGATGGAGGGTCAATCTTAAACCATAAATACGTTGTGTCGAAGAATCCGATAGCTCTTTTAATGGATTTATTTTAAATATGTGGCTTATGTGTAATATTTACTGTGGCTATATAATGCCATTGAATAGATTGAACATCTAAGGTTAAGTATTAAACAGAAAGGCGGCAATAAATTTTATAACACGCTTTATTGTATACAATTAACATAAGAAAGGATATTGAAACACATTTCAATGAGCATTCCAGTATTTAACATCCTGAAATGATATGTTAACGTATTAGGTACGTTAAGTCTGAATATTATATTAATTGAGTTTTAAAAGTACTTATTTACTTTAATTTTTACTACGATTTTAACTGTTATATATTTTTTTAAATCCATGATTTTTTAAACTATTTTTAATGAAAAAAAATACGATTATTTTTTACTTATACCCAAGGGAAATGGGTCCGATCGAGATGAGACCCAGTAGCATTGAAAAATATCAATTACGTGAAAAGTTATTTTTACACGTGATTTTTCTCCAAAGAATCGTAAAAAATCATACAAAAAACATTACTGCCCGTCTTTTTATTGATTCATCACAAATTTTGATTATAGAACGATACAGAAAAATCTACAGAAAAGGCCCAAAATGTGAGTTTTAAAATTGGGTCTAATATGAGCACATATATTTTTAACCCAGCGGACTTAAAAAGTTGATATGTTTTTTATTACGTTTTTTACAATGTTTTTATTTCTGTTTTAAAAAAAACATATTTTGACTGTCTTAGAGCGGTATAAATGACCTTTTTTAGACAGTCAAAGCAACTTTGTATACATGTGTGAGGTGTGAGTTTATGTGTATGATATGATCACAGATACATATATTAATACACTATTCAGTGGATATGATAGTAAATAAATAAATATAAATAAATAATAAAATGTATTTTTTTAATGCATGCAAAAATAAACAGTGAATTGATATGGCAAACATGTTCAAATCTATGTAATGTTTTTAAGGCTTTCAAGAATAATAAATATTAATTTTAACAATTTTGTGATAACACATCGGACGAACTAGCTGGGTGGATTTTTATTTGCATTTGATAAAGAAACTGAGGAAAGTTGCATGTGCGCAAACATTAAACAACTTTGTTTTTGCTACAAAAACTACAAAATGGTTCAAAACTAAGTTGGTTAATTTTTATTTTTCTTATAATGAATAGCCACAAAGTAAGGGTTTCAAAAATAGACATTAAAAAAAATAGGTACTGATGGTTATCATTCCCTTTGCGCATCGGATAATGCATAGTTATCATTATTTACCAGTTAGCACCCTGTGTTCATTGGTACTATTGGTGAGTTGGCTTCCCGGAAACCAGAAATTTATTACAACACTCTGTCATTGGTTGATTTGGAAAAACTTTTGACGTAATGCAAAGTACTTAATTTTGATTATTTTTTTATACTTTTCGAGATACTACTGTAAAGTTAAACGCTTTAGTTTTTTTGGTTTAATCTAGAATACATGGAAAATGTGATCTGTATTACATTTTAGTAAAATTTTGCCATGTAGAACCAAGAATATTTTACGCACGATTCCGAGCCTTCAAGGAAGTTAGGCGAATGAATCACTTCACTACGAAGCGAACTTTACTCCAGTCGATTTTTTTCTTTTCAGGATATTTACCTGCAAGTAACCAGCGTGTCAAAAACATTAGTCAGAATTCTGGTTCTATTTCACTCATATATACGTATTTTTCATCCACTCAAACAAATACTAAATTCATTTACCAGACATCAGATAAATTTCATTGCCTTGTTTATAAATTAAATTTATTATAGCAGGTGTAAAAATGATCCATGGGCGGCATTTGAATAATCGGTGTCAGAGAGGAATCAGCGATTTGAAAATATTGCTCCATCGAAGTATCAGATCGTCGAGACCCAGTAGCAATCACACACACCGCGGGAGACCCGCGGTCTGCCTTCTCCAGCACTATTCTCCATACCTCATTCACCTGACCTCATGCAAGAAATCGTTTCGGCATAATAACATCATAAAAAACTAATAGAATGGAGGATGACGTTCGAGAATAAGACAAAACACGAGATTATACCACGTTTCGAGTGTTAAGTTAGCGAATCGCCTTGTAATTATTGTTAGAATGCGTCTATTAATTATTTTTGGGCTCTTATCTGCGGCGGCTTTCTTGAAAAGCGTTAGAGTAATATTTGTATTGTGTTTGTTCGATCGACTTCCAATGGGATTTGCGGCTCCAATGAAATATATATTCGTGCTAAATTTGCGAATATTCCAATGAGTCAATTATTTTTTCAGTTCAGTGGCAAAAAAATAATAGATCATACTTGCAATAGGCACAAAATTGCAAGAAAATACTCCGAGCAGCTTCAGTAGAAACAATAATGCCTGTTTTAAAGCTACATATATAATATACATTTATAATAAGAATACGAGTATATCATGTTAAAAATAAATTCACCATATTATACAACAACTGAAAAAGAAAACAAATATTTTAAAACAATTGTAATATTGAAAAAACAGAAAACTCAAAAAATAAATTGTAATGTAAATATATAAATAAACATATAAAACGTGTAAAAAATAACAATTTATAAAAAAATGTTATATGTACGCTCAATGTTTATTTTTGGTAAATTTATAGAAATAAATCTCAATTTGTTAGAATTCCACTCTTCCTTGCGCTTTGTAGCTGCAAGACGTTTGGTAACCTTACGTCCATATGTAAATGTTATTGACTATTAAATACATAAATTTTGTAATGGGGTCTAGATTCCAACCGTCCATTGCTCTGTATGTGCAGGACGTGTTTAACTCCCATTTTTGTAAACGATTTTTTTTAATTTTTTTATTAAAACACTCCGATAGTCAATTAAAATAATAATGCAAATGGACATTAGATTTTTAACCGTCCAAGCATTTGACGAGCTGTAACCTATCTCTTGTCTGTTAATGAAATTGATTATTATTTATTGGAAACTCTATGGAACGTACATGCGTTCTGTAGCTGCAAGACGTGCTGGGATATTTATTTCTTGTAAAACGCTCATGGGGTGATTTTAATAAAATAGCGCTGTATAATTCATGCAACTTTACATGACATGCTAGAAGTTTTGAAACTGTTCTAAATATATTTTATTCTAAATTGATTGTATTATGTTATGCGAATATAAGTTAACAAAAAACAATGAATACATAAATATTGTATCAACGTTATGCAAAATATAAATATAATATTGTAATTTGAGATCTTGGACATTTTAAGTAAGATTATTTTAAAAAAAAACTATTAAACATTGATTGTAGAACTGGGCGTTGAAAGTCTGCGAAAAAAAATTGAATGAAACAATCAGAACGTTTCTATTGCACATAAACTGAAAAAAGCGCTAAAAAGCAAATTCTATCAGATGCCTGCAGCCGCATTGTCTAGCGTCTTCGGTACAAAGAGCCGTTCTCAGCCATGTGCTCCTGGTAGCCACTCTGTTAATTACACGTAATTGAATTCTGAATAAGGACCATGACATTCGTTATTTTCTACCCTCTGATGATGCTGCGCTCTCGTTCGCGCCAGATCTCGATTATTTTTTAGCTCGCAACAAAAGAGAGCGTAGATTAGATTCCGAAGAGCTGACTCCCGCTGAGCAGCGGGAAAAGGCGTTTTGTGAAAGGGACGCCATAGTGGAGGAGTGATGGCAGTACAATTCCGATTCCGAATTGGTAGCCGGCCATGTTTTGTTCTGTCATTGCGGACCTCGCTACCGTTGGCGGGAATGCGATCTGTGTGGCCGTCACGGGACATTAGGCCATCTTGTGAGAGACTCTTCATCGCTATCATCACAATGACAATCTAAACAGTTTTAATGGTAATACACTGGGAATATTGTCAGTCCGAATTTTCATGACCGCTGCTAGAGCAAAGTGTGATAGCGATTCAGTGCCGCATGGAAACATTTCACGGATTCTGTTGTATTAGAATTGAATAATGTTCATTCTACTCTTGTTGACGTAAACTAGGTAATTCTTTATTGTAATTCCGAAAAGACGACAATAGGGAAATATATATATTTTTAAAAGTACTTTTAAAGTAGTAAGGGTCTATACAATATTTTTTTTGCTACTTATTGTGGCATAAAAAAATATTTTAAATTTGTAATTTTGAATTCCCGCAACAACGGTCACTGCATTGGCCACGCCCCTTAGTAGGGGTTACGATTTATGTTAATTGCCCACTTTGTTCTTAACTGCTCATTTTTTTATAGAACATCGTCACAAATCTTGACGTCACAATTATCAATGCCAAATATGTTGCGTTTTTCTAGAGACATGTTTTTTATAATATCATTTTTAAAGTTATAACCACAAAAAATAATTTCTCCATAGTATCCAAATATGTTCTTGAAAATAAAACTAATTATTGAACCAGATTGTGGTCCCATGGTAGTATATGGCCAAAGGTCCGAGGTTCAAATCCCACTATACCACAACATGATTTCCATTTTTCCAGCACAATTTATTAACGACTTTTAGGAAATAGTCAGAATAGTAGAAAATCAAAATATTTGATTTAATAATAAGAGCTCAATTATTTATCCTTTTTAATTTTTTTTTTTTATCGGTATTCGTAGTATGTGATATTTCTCTATTGTTATCGTATTTTTTTAGTTCTAAAAGTAAAACTAATTTTACGATTCACAAAAATAAATAAAATTTTATTTTTTAAAATTAGAAATTAAACAATCAAAATAATTTGCATAACAAACCTTCGCTGATATTAGCAAATATGACCACACAGTTCGCACATTTTTTTTGAGACCATATAACTAATACGTAGAACTGTTTGCAATATAAATTAATGTAAGAATGGTTGACTGCAGTTCATAGGAAGGCTATTCAGTTCGAATGAACTACCTTGATAGCCGCTGGCCAATCCCGTCGGTAACAGTTTCGAATATAGGAGTGGTCATTTTTTTTTCATTTCACACATCCAGATTTTGCTAAGTAATGATTGTCATTAAGGCCGTGTATAAAAAACCACAGTAGAGCGGAACGGTGGGGAGCAGAATCATCTATTCGAGTGTTACTATGGGAAAAACATTAATAATCATTGATCTAATTTATACCGTCTAATGAAATGTACTACCGACTACCGACAAGCGAAGATTGCTTTTATTACAATGGAGTAGGTGCTGAATATTGATTTAATGTTTTGTGATACGCTTTTTTCCACGAATTGCGTGGCCATTAGTGTAATCAAATTAAAATATATTACCGCGGAATCATTAGGACAATTTTACAGGACATAATATTGTTTAATTATTTTCAGCCTTCACTTTGTTACGATTTGATTCGTTGGAGCTATCAACACAAGGCAATTAGTTTTTTTTTAAAGGTAAAATGTAGCTATGAACATATTAGAATAGTTTATTTATTGAAAATATTTTATGATATGAATCTGTTTATCAATTTAGCGGAATTGAGTCTGTTTTTATTATTCGCTATGTTATTTTGATGATATTAATTATTAATAAGGCATACAAAATAATTATTAAAAAGGTTTTTTAATGCGAATGTCTCATGACTTCAAAAACATCAAAACATTTATATTGCTAAATAACACGTATGTTTTCTATTTACTTTATTTTTATTACTGTATATAAATAAATGTATTTTTATTTTATTTGTAACTTCTATGTGCCTAACATTTCTCAATTGTTACATTGCTTTTATTTTAATACCGATAATGTATTTAATCAACAGCTTACACCACTGTGAAAAAGTTATATTGACTGTTTTCAAAATTTTTGTTTATATATATATTTTTTTCATTGTTTGTATATTTTATATTTATTATCCTTATTTTCTGTATACAATGTATGTAAAAACTGTTGTTTTTTTCCAAAATAAAAATAAATAAATAAATAATTCATCATACCTACTCATCGTACTATTGTACATTAAACAGATCTTTTGCACCATTAAATGTTTAAAAAAATACATTTTTATTTTTATATTCAACATACCAATACGAAATTAGACTGATATTTCACCAGAGATGGAATATTATTTGTGGAAGTATCAAAAGAGCTAACCAGTCTAACTACCTGTCATTGTCTAATTAAATTAATCTCTTTCTCATATTTAATATCTAGTGTAGTATCTTCATATTTTTTAAGACCAGTTGATAGAAATACGTACAAGATAATTAAACAGTTTGTATGTCTATTAAAAAAAAATATATATATACTTTTCATGATGTCAATCAACAATACGAGAAGAATGTAGAATAACAACCTGGGAATTTACGCCAGAAACAGTATTAGATATTCTCAAAGTTGATCAAAAACGAGTTCTCAAAGCTGTCCTTTTACTAAAAATTATGGATATGGAAAATGTTTTCCAAATGGTGGCCCTCATTAATATTTTCCTGATTTACGAAACAGTGTTACTATGCAAAGTTTTAAATCTGACACAAATACAAAAGTAAAATAACATTAAAGATGTCGCGAAAACGATGAAACCGGTGACTATATATTCCAAATTTGTAGATCAAAGTATCACTCTACTTTTATTACCAAAATTTTAAATTGCAAAGTTTTTTTTAAATTCGGTTTGCGGTTATACCGTTTATTTTTTTATATCATAAACGATAGTAAATAATAAAAAAAATATGACCTCACTGAATTTTCCCGTGTTGAGGACACTTAACAATGTGCTTTTTTTATTTTTTTACATGTGAGAGTATACAAATAAGACCAAATATACGGAGAGAAATTACAAAAAGTTAAAAAAGTTTTCGGACCTTTGCTTTTTGAAACTTCCAAAGAGTAAAATACAGGACTTACAAAGGTGTTCAAATTTGAGGTATCTTTATAAATTTGCCGTCATTTTTCTTCAGGTGACTAGAATGCACTGATGTTTTTTCAAGTATGAATTAAATACATTTTTATTAGTTAAAATAGATTTCTCCACGGTTGAATAACGTGTTTTTATTATTAAAACTCATTTTTAATAGGGCGCATATTTTTCAGAATTTTCGAGAAAATTTCGTTCAAAATACATTAAACTTGTCGCTAAAAAATTTTTAAAAACTTGTTCGGTCCAAGATCAGAAAAGCAGAATTTATCATCGTTGTGGTCGTTCAAGTAAAAAAAAATGCAGATATTAGCACAAGTTTTACTGAAGAGCCAATAACATGAATTCGTCGTCGTTCACAGCAATTAAACCTGAAAGCAACAACTTCGTTCAGTATTCTGCACAAAAATCTTTATTTAAAGGCCTATAAAATATATTTAACACTATAATTAAAGCTAACTAACCACGTATTACGTAGGCAATTCGTTAATTGGGCCAAAGAAAAACGAGAAGAAAATGAGATTTTTTCTACAAAATTGTCTTCACCGATAAAGCTCATTTTGATATTGGCAGCTACTTTATGTCGTGTTTGTGGAGAAGGAAATATTAGAAAATTGTTTTAAAAATCGATAAAACCAAAAAAAATACTGTTTGGTGTGTTCATTTTGGTCTGGTGGCGTAATTGGTTGTCAATTTTTTCTAAAATGAAAATGGCAATGTTATTACTGAATAAATATTACTAGTTGAACCACAATATGTGAAAAAGTTATTGAAAATTTTAGTAAAGGATTGACAGCCTGCAGAACTAGCAGAGAAGGTCGCTTGGATGATATTTTTTTCCATTATCAACTGGAGTTTATGTACTTTAATTTAAAATAAACATAAAATTCACACAATTTATGTCTTTTATTTCAAATTTAAATATATACCTTGAATTTGAACAGCCTTTATACATAAAAAAATACAAGAAATGATGAAAACCCAGATAGTTTAATTTTCAACAATAGATTGTTTTTTGGCAACAGTGTAATGTACAGCACCATAAATGATACATTTTTTGCACATAATTAAATTAAAAACTTGAAAATAATACTGTTTTTTGTAAAACATACTTGAAGAATACATTCCCCGGCACGGGATTTTCTTATAACGTTATAACTGTGATTTATTCAAAATACTTTAATTCTTATTCGAATATGTTATTGTATGTATAAATATGAAAATATAATAAAATAACATAAATGTGCATTGAAATAATGTTCATTTAATAGAATAATTTAGCAAAAAAGTATTGTTACATAAATTGAAGGATTTTACATAAGTGAAAATTAAATCAAATATTCTACTTTCTCGCCCCTAGGAGACTGTGGCTGCATTAATTAATTACCATCACCATTTCCACGGGAAACCAAAGCTGAAAAGCTCTGTGAATTTTTCTACCCAAAGAGTTGGGAAAGTATTCTAGTAGCTAGCTCCTTTCAATATCGCCTTTGCTCACTTTATTCCTGAAAGGGCCGACACTTTCTCACTATGGAGAGAGAAAAACTCTCGCGGCAAGTAGCTCATGATTAAAGTTTTGATCTTTTCACACTGCCATCTATATTCAGCACTGCCTACAGGGGTGCACGCTGGCGAGTGCGCGGTAGACAGTGTATAGTAGTTACATATACACATTTACGTTTGAAAACCGAGGTTTGAATTACTAATCAAAACAGTTTGCAATATTTCTCCAAAAATAAATATTCAATTTAACTTATAACTTAGGTGAAGCAATCTAAACTTTTCTACATATTTATCTTGCCTTCATGTTAAATGATCGTTGGAACGTTGCGATTGAAGTACAAATATTTGTTCTCTATAAACCATTATTTGCGGATAAGGGAATGCAGACTAAAAACTTATAGACTTGCGTATTTTTATCATTATGTTTATTTTCAATCAACGCTAACGTGACGTATTTGTTGTGTTTATCGTGATGTGTAATAGTTTTTTTTAAATGAAATAATTTAATTTTTCATAAATGTTTGTACATTTACAAGATCAGACATAAAGATAATACAAGTCAACCTGAAATTGCAACGGTTGAAATACGTTGCAAGTCAAATAAATATTGCAACGCGTTTAAACCGTTATTTATAAGTAAAAATGCAAGATAGCAAATGCAATACTTCGTACATTTCATTTAGTTTTTTATACCTGATTTTTTTTTTACTTATCTCATCACTATTGCTTTTTCACCGAATTTACTAGAAAAACTTAAAGTAATTCTTGTTTTGAACTTGGAAAAATACTAAAGATGTTAAAGATTACTAGAAAAAGGAACTTCAAATAACACGATTGGAATAGAATGTTTTTTTTTAGGATATAAAAAGCACTTATATAAAACATCGAAAAGCTTTTATCAAATGTTTTAGACACCATTATTTTTCAGGGTTTCTAGACATTTCCAGACAACCTTCCTTGGTTTTCAGGGTTTCTGGAGATTTCCAGTCAACCTTATTGGGTACTGAACTCGAAAATAACCCTAACTACCAATCCTTAAGATGGATTTTTAAATAGTCATCATTATTATCAAACCCTAATGGCTCATAAGGCATTGCATTGGAATAGTGCAGGCATTGTACTAGTCCTGTGTTTCATTTGCTATATGCTTCAGGCGCCAATAAAGATGAAGCACTATAGTGCAGAACCGCCTTATAAACAAATATTTCATGTTTAACCTTCACACTCAGGACTTTAAGCATACACTCCAATCTAAGAGGCGGGTTTTTTTCCCTTTTTATGATTTTTATCTAAGAGTAGCTATTGAGTCAAAAACAATTGTCTAGGATTTTGGTTCTATTTCAAACACAAAACTTTATTTATTATCCACCTGGCCCTGATGATAATGCAAAGTTTACATAACTATTCTTCAATGTCTGTAAGGTAAAATCAAATTTTGAGTCTGGAAATGTGGTTATTTATATGGAAATTTGAAGTCAGTATCCTGTAATTGATTATGTTTAAAGAACAATTTTGCTTGAATATTTAGTTTTTTATGCAGGAAATTTGTTTTCCTTTATACACAATTGAAGAACACTCTCTTAATTTCTTATTGTAATACGTGCCTTGGACACAGACATTTTAAAGGATAGTTATTCACTATTGATGAAACACATGTTTTGATTAAACTACCTTCAATTGATATAATATATATCTGATATGTATTACACGCGGTGTCCGATGAAAACCAGATTTACAGTCAAAACCGAAATCAAATTTCAGTTTTTATTCTAGATTTGGCCAAACATTATTTAAGTACGCTCAAAATTGTGCGTTTTCATTATAAAACCTTACGAGTTCATTAAAATAAGTGTTAAATAAAATATTCAATGAAACAAAAAGCGAACATAAATTTGTTTATTTTGAGCGTTTTTTGGTTCGTTATACAGCCAAATGTAATCTAACATATATCGACCGTTTGCGCTGGTTATGATTGAGCCCAAGTTAAGGCCAATTTTTGGCTGAAACCAAAACCGTGGCCGAAACTCATTTTACTTTTACACGGATGAAATTACAGATAATTCATAAAACTGAAGTTTGAATATTATTTAGTGTTGATCATTATTCTGCAACGATCGTAAATGAAAAAAAGTTTTGATTTCTTTGTTTACCACTGCTTTAATTCGCACTTTTATGCACACTAAATAATTTTCAATATGGAAGTAAAAAGGCCAGTAGAAGAGTCGAGAACAGCCTCGAGGCCACTACAAGTTAACTAGCGCCGTCACCTTTTATCAATGCCAATTAGTGGGCTCCTCTAAGCTGGGCCTTTTGCCTTTGGTCTCAAAAAGCCCCTTTTGTGAGCTGCCTCTTTTTGCGCTCACCCTCTTTTTTCTATCCGCCCTTTGCGAACGGTACCTTTTTACGAACGTTTCTGCTTTTAAGCCCCTTTGGCCCGTGCCTCTGCTCGCATCACCGACCCGTGGACTCAATTTGAAATGAAAAATAATGAAAAAGGCCTTTCAATTAATTACGTGACGTCTCAAAAGCCGCAGTCAAAGGTTGGCCAAGAATATCTACAGAGCGTTATACGGTTTAACTTGTGTCCGTTACGTGAAATGGATGACATGTTTCTCTTAAAGTTAATTGAAATTTAAATGACGAACTGTAAAAAATATTTGACGATCGTTTGATGAGATTACGAAAGAGTGATTTTATAGAATTCGTTACCTTTTTTCCAAGCGGAATCATTAAGCGCTCTTTTTTGCAAAACCTACTCATTATTAAATGAAAATTTACTGTGTTCATAAATGAATAAAAACAGTAGACTACTACTATCTCTTTTTTTCTCCGCAGGGTTAAACAGAGCAAATGTAATAAAATTTTAGGAATGAGACTAAGATGTAGACACTTTTTAAAAAAACTCCCCACATAGATAAAATTAAAGTGATGGCAGTATTATGATTTACCTTAAAATTAAAATAACTGATCCCGCAAAAAAACCTTCAACTAAAAAAAGTAAAACATTTCCATTTTCAAAAAAACAGTCTGATGAAAATTAATTTAAAAAAAATACTGGTAATATTTGTATTTTTTGCACCACAATAGGCCAGGAAGTCAAATTAAACTATTAAATTACAATAGGTGCAGAACACTCATGCCTGTATTGGGAAATAAAAGTAATGCGAGAAAAGTATACCTATTCTTATCTCATATGCCGAAAATAAATTGAATATGAGGACATTAAAAGCATACACTATATACCTGAATCCTTTTTAAAGACTAAATGTCTTTCTTCGGATTCACTCATACAAGCAAGCATTTTTTTTTTCATTGCGAATGATTATATTTCTTCCTCTACCAACCAAATTCAGTAAGGAAAAACGCGAACAAATATTTATTTTATGCAACATTTATTTATTTATAACAACAACTTTCAAGGTCTATTTCACTGTCACTCTAAAAACTCCCCTCATTGTCTACAAGGTATGGACAATGGGAAGTATAAATAAAATAATATGAAGACAGTATTTAATTTTCTTACATTCAAGTTTGTCTGTAAATGCCGCCATTAGGCTTGAGGAAAATCAATCGAGAATCGAACCCGGAAGCCTCCTTGCGTGTACCGAATGCTTGAGCAATTACACCACGGGGGACGTCTTATATTTTAAAATTTATCACGTTCGCAAAATCACTGTTAGTACCTAACATTTATATATGCTGAGATATTTTTTTAAATATCAAAGAAATGTATATTTATAATTATGTCGAATACTTTCTCCTATCGTGATGATCGTTGATTTAATATCTCTAAAATTAGATTAGATTAAGGTAAAAAGAATAAAATTAACAATTATACGAGAATATAAAAATTTGAAAAAGAAATGTGTTGACAAAACATCGCACCGATATGTGACAAATCGTTCCAAAATGTCCCCCAAACGGCGTATTTTGTCAGCTTCTTGCATTCCTAAACGTGGCGTGTCAATGCGTTGGTCCTCGCCTTTATGGGCATTTCGCTCGGCGCGAGAAGAATGGAGATTGCAAAGAAAGAGAAATATTTACCGAAAGCAACAGTTTACAATGGACAGGAGAAGAGAAGAATTGCCGGGTGCGGGGGAAGAGATAGAGTCATGAAGGAAACAGTGGACGGACCACCCTAATTAGATATCAATATTTTATGGCGAGAATGACACGACAAGGGTAGGCAGATGTTATTCTGTAACTGCAGGAGTACAGAACCATTATACACTTATTTACATTGTTAAATACTTTTGATTTAAATATATAGTATCGATGTTGTTTTCATTATTGCCCTTATATGTATATCATACTCGTATATAAATAAATTCAATAATAATGCTTAGTAATTTGTAAATATGCATTTTAAATATCGCTATTTTTTTATTATATACGCCTCCACTCGTTTGCGAGTGATTTCACTATTGCTAATTGAAAAATGATTTATTCAACGGTTTATTGAATTATAAAATTAAATTTTGTACTACTGTTTTTATGCATTAGTATTTTAAATTTTTTTTACTATTTTTTTTCTATTTTTCATTTAATAATTAATTCTACAATTGAATTATCAAAGTAATAAATTGAAATTTTAAATACATGATCTTAACTTTGCTACACCATGTATTATTACATATGATTTTGTATATTGACGTGTCATACTAATTATAAATGTATTGATTTTAGTATAGAAGAGTCCCTACTTAACACGGAATTTTCTAACAAGTCGGTAAATTAGAACCACGAAAAAAAAAATGAATCGGGTTGTGGCCCGTGGCTAGTGTCTCGGACTCACGGCTCAAAGGTCCGAGGTTCGAATCCCCCCCTACTTCAACTTGATTCCCATTTGATAATAGTAACAACTCGTTGAAAATGCCCCTCAAAATGAAATATTTGGGTAAATTATTAGAACGCAAATATTTATTTAAAAAAAACTTATAGTGCAACAAAGTTACTACATTCTGCATAAAAAAATGTGCCCTATAAAATAATATAACTGGCAGAGAATGAATGATAGTGGCCCTATATAGTGGCAAAAATGGTAATTTAATGATTTTATTTGATTTAATAGCATAATTATACATTATTACAATTTTAAAAAAATTCACTTGTTATATTTTTACTAAAACTAAAATCCCACCAAGCCACTTTTTGTAGCTTGTTGGTGAAGATTATATTTATACTGACTTAATAATATTATTTACATTTATAAAAACAATGAATAAAAGATAAAAATTAACAGTCGGAAAGATCAGAATAAACACGTTTATACAAAAAATAATTTATAAATTTATTTTTTAAATACAAGAAAATACATGAAAAAATAAAATATTTTCACCTAAGCTACTATTCATATATAAACTCTTGATCGAGTAGCCACTCTCTTATTTTGCTCTTGTTACAATGTGAGTTAAATTTAAGTTCTTTTGGTAATAAATTAAAAATTCTAGGTACTAAATATTTGAGAGTTCTATTTCCATATTTATTGCATACTTTTGGTACTACCAAGCCATCATTAGACGTGAAGCGTGTATTATGGTTATGTTTGAGAGGAAACTTGAATGTATTACTATGAAATTGATCCAAAATGATGCAAAGCCACAGTAGTCCTCGAACAGGCAGAGTTTTGATTGTTTTGTACAGGAGATCATTATTACTTCTTTGTTCGTAAATCTCTGCAGGTACAATTCGCCTTACTATAGAATACTGTAGACCCTGGATCATTTTAATATTAGTTTTAGTCGAATGTCCCCACGACTTTATACCATATCTTATTATTGATTCTACTAAAGAAAAATAAATAATTTTAAGAGTGATTTTAGGCAAAATAAAAGATAACTTATAGAAAGTACTCACAAGAGTCCGCAATCGATCACAAAGTTTAAATATATGACGATCCCATTTAAAATTATGATCAATAAAAATACCCAAATACTTTTTTTATTTATACAAATTGATGTAGAAAATTGCTGTTTTCTCAAAAACACCATAGTTTAACAGTAATCTAAGGTACCAACTATTTTATTAGAAATATTTAGAAATAACCATTGTGTGGACTAAGACAGAGAATAATAAACTCCAATGATTAACAAATTACAACAGGGATGGATAATACCTTAAATAAGAGAATATGTATGTCTAGGCATTTACAGGGCTTATGACCTGTCATTGGCTGGTCTAAGTGGCCACTTTACACACTGAGTAACATTTACCATTTTGCCTATGTTTGAGCATCCAAATTTCTTCAATTCTCCCATTTGTTGATTTTAGTGAAGTTAAAGAGCTGAAACCTTAATTGTTGCGAAGAAATTCATCTGACTGAATTATTTCATATGCTAGGCAACGCCTGAAAACAATTTTTCAATTTTTAAACTTCTTCTTGGACCAGTTGGTTTCATTAGAATATTTGAGTTTGTCCAAATGTTCGTAGACAAAAGACTGGATTTCACCCCCTCGGGAGTCATTAAGATTAACAAATTACAACAGGGATAGAGAATACCTTAAATAAGGGAATATGGATGTCTAGGCATTTACAGGGCTTATGACCTGTCATTGGCTGGTTTAAGTGGCCACTTTACTTACACACTGTGTTACCTTCACCGTTTTGCCTATGTTTCATATATTCTCCATCCCTGTTGTAATTTGTGAATCTTAATGACTCCCGAGGGGGTGAAATCGAGTCTTTTGTCTACGAACATTTTGAATAACTCAAATTTTGTAACTCCAATGATATCGTTTTGGAATTATTTTGACATTTGATATTTTTAGAACAAGATCTTCAATTGCGAGTATCATTTTTTGGTCCGCTTCGTGGTCTAATGGTCAGCAACCCTAGAAACTCTAGATTCGTTTTACAACATTATTGTTTAGAAGTGATTTTTACTATGAATATTTTGGCTATAATTCACTTTCACAATGCAATTACCATGAATAAAACACCGGAGTCCACTTTTGTTGTAAAAATGTTTTTTTAAAGTTTAAATAGAACTTTTTATTAATGCATAAAACATAAGAAGTCCTAAATATACTATTTTAACATATATTAAAAAAATATTACTTTCCCTTGAAACTTTTATATAGGTTGAAATTATCTCATTTGGTTCAAAAGTTATGATGTTTTGCAAATCACAAAATCTTGTTTCCTGAACATTTCTTTCATTGTGACTCCCATGGTTTATCTTTTAACGTAGAGATTTTATAATGAATAACCACAACGTGAGTGCTTATAATATAAAATACATTTTTAATTTTCAAAGATAGAGAAATACCATAGAAAAGGGATATTAGATAAGTCTATCTTAGGATACACGCATATTATGTACTTCAAGGAGAATACATAAAATTGATGAAGCGTTTATTATTATGTGCATAATTTTTATGAACGTCGAGACGGTTCGAGATCTTGCGATACTTTTTGATAACAAACTTAAATTCAACCATCACATTTCCAAGAAAGCATCCAAAATCTGTGGATTTATTTTGCCTAAGCCATTGAAAAGCCAAAAAACTGCTATTATATTGTGCAAATCATTTGTTCGTAGCTTACTTGAATTTTATTCTATAATATGGTCTCCTAATTATTATAATCATATACGTGGATTTAATCGGTACAACGTAAATTTTCAATATCGTTTATATTTAGAATTGGATAAATAGTTTCATGACGAACTATTATGATAATCTAGAGTACATTCATATCTTCAGTTTAGAATTCAGAAGGATGGTTTGATATTTTTGCACAAATTATTATCCAACTGTATAGAAAACTAAATGTACCTCACCGCAACTTGCGTGCCAATGCTGTCGTTGCTGTGGGAAATTATAAAACCAACATCGGATTCTTTTTCCCTCTGCCAATGATCCTTAGAACCGTAAACAAATTTTTATTAAACGGGACTGTCGATGTGTTCCTACAGCAAAGACAAGCATTTAAGAAACAAGCGGTGTTGTCACTCCTGATTCGCGATGACATACTTAATATGTCCGCTTAGATTATGCGATAATTATACCTTTGTAAATTTAAATACATTTTAAGATTGTTTAGATTAAGTGTTTTCATATAATACATACTTATTAATACCAATCTGTTAGGGTTTTCATAAGATTGATTGGCTTAAATTTTTTTTTTTTTTTTTAATTTGCAAATACCGAATTCGCAAAAGATTTCATACTCCTGTATGGAACCAGGACAGAGTGTTGCCAGGTAAGCTCATTGTTCCCGAGGCATTTTCAACAAAAGACTTAATCGCCATGCCCTTTATGCAACCAATGCTTCAACAATGAGGCACAATGAAGAAAGTTGCAAACAGATGAAACAAAAATAAAACCTCCATTATTTCCCCTTTATTTATGTGGCCATCCATTCAAGCGAGTTCTGCGAAACACCTTTCGATGTTATTGATTTTTTAAGTGTTCAATATAATACATTGATTGTCGATGGGCTATGCACGTTTTGGGTACAATGGCCCAAGTCATATTATCACACATTGAATGTACGATATTAAATCTCTGCTTTTGTTCGGCTTTACCCGAATATGGGAATTTACACACTCAAATATTACTGTCGCGAATAGATTCGGTAGTTAACAAAATAATAATAATTATATCGTAACAAAATGAGGATCATGTGTGAAATCGTCATTTTTAAAATTACTTTTTTTTAATGACAAAATAAAGTAAAAAATTACAAATGGTTTGTACATACATAATTAATAGTAACGTTTCTACTTCTCCAATAGTGAAAACTCATATTTATAGAGGGAGTTTGTTTTATATCTTATTTTATTTTTAGTATATATTTATGTAAAATATTTTATTAGCATTTTATTTTTACAAATTTCTTAGAATAAGATATTATATTCTTAAAGATACACAGTTTTCTGCTGTATGGAGTTTGGAATAGGGTCTCATGTATTTTTAAAGTTAGATTAGAATATTTTAATATTTGCTATTAATTTAAGGATTTCTGGAAGATCATTGAAATTTTGTTTCCGACATATGTCTAATGATTTTAAATTGCAGTTGTATTGCATCCGTGTAGAGTTAAATTATTTGGAAATCTAGAGTTTCAAACAAATTTAAAAAATATTTTTTCTTGAAAGCTAACAGACATTTATACAATTATAAGATGTATATTATACGTAAATTTTATATGGTTCAATTAGAAGCTTCCTTGTCATTAGTTTCGTTAGTAATTGTCGCATAAATTTAATACACAATTAAAATATGAAAATACATCGACACGTATCGAAAATCGGTCAGTTACACATTATAATATTATATATTACGGGATTTACTCATAAACCTGATATAAATTTATGCCTAGGCTTATGCTAAGGCCCATATAGTATAAGTTGACCATACAGTGTTTTGATTAAGTGTGAAGATACCGTTTATAGTAAATACTTGAACCTTTGAATTTAACCTACAAAGTAAAATTAAGTTATCTGTGTGAAAAATATGATATGATCGCAATATTTAAACGTGTTCATTTACAGTTTTTTTTTATTTGTTTATTTTTTCATAGATATATTATTTTCATAGAAATATAATTACAAAATACACTTTAGAAAAAAACACATAAAATTAAGCCATAATATAAATTGGAAAAAATGCCAACAAAGACTTCAGCGTCTGAGCGTGAGCCATTCCTTTTTTAATTATTAAAAAGTTTATAGCATATATATATGGTATGACATGACCATGAAAAGAAAAGAAAAGGAAAATAAAAGAAAAACCAAATTAACATATGATGATATAACGAAAACATGATTTATTTGTAGTATGCATTTATTTTTTATTTTGATTATTTTTTTTTTGAATATATAATATTTATTTATGAATATACCTTGAAATTCATACAGATATACACAATTTCAAACATAAATATTGATTTTACTTCATACAGTTTCGATATGTATCGATGAAGATGGCGTTTTTTATAGCAGTCCAGAAACCACCCATGACTGTCAACTTGCCTAGAGTGGTTTCAATATAGCAAAATTGTATTTTGTATTTTATGTACAAAGAGATTTGTATCACGTTTTTGCATCAATTTAAGAAAAACATAAATAACTATTAACCAATCATAAGAAATCTTCAAAATAAAAATACAATTATTGGACAACGGTATATTTTTTTGCGTTTTGTGTGTATGAAGTTTAACCAAGAATAACAACTAAAAAATCATTAAATTCCATTGATTACGCTTTTCTAAATAATTCGTACATATTTTGATTTAAGCCTTTCGGGCGATTTCGCGAAACAGTTGGTATAAAAACTATCCGTAATAATAATAATTTGTTTAATTTTTAATCAAAAAAATAACCTCGAGCTTTTTAACGCGGTCCCGTAGGTAGAGTCGCGTACTCCGGATCAGTAGTTCCGAGGTTCAAAATCGGCTCCACCACAAACTGTTTACTATTTTCTAACACGGTTATTTACAACTAAAATAAGTCTTCAAAAAATTTCAATGGTAAGCTTGATTATAACAAAGCAAATATTTATTTAAAAAGTATATCAAACTTTACAAAAGAGCCATTAAAAGTTTTTTTTAAATTAATAAAAAAATCTTATGCATTCATTTTATTTTGACGTAATTCCTACATAATTTAAATGAAAAAAAAAAAAACGAAATTCTGTATTAATTTAAAAAAAACTATAATTGGCTCTTCTGTAAAGTTGCTACATGTCGCTTGGTAACTTCTACTTCTTTTCCAGCGACGATATGTACATATATTATATTACGTGCAAGCGTTTATATTACTTATATAATAAAACAAATGCCTTTAAAGTTAAATAAATAAAAATTGGAAACAATTTAAAAAACTAAATTTTACTGAACCATCGCAATGGAAAAATCAGTAACAAATGCATATACTCGTACATAAACAGGATAAGGTTGTAGGAATATTTTTTTAGCGTTTCCATAAGTTTTTTTATTCTTTAATTTCATAGGTATAACAGTATGTAAGAAAACATATTATTTTCAAGGGATGAAAATAAGATTAAAAATTCCTTTCCTATTATTTGATCACACAATTCGAAACGATGATCAAAGCTGATACCGTGACATGAAATAAATTGATTGAGCGTCAAATGTTCGAAAAATCTTTTAAACTCCTTTGATCGCGATCGCTTCTTGGAATTATGGCGGAAAGTGAAAAACACGGTCGTGATAGGGGTAGGGGGTGTGAAAACGTCCCTACTTCCCACCACATGTTATCCACTTTGAGGTTATTCTCGACGTACGATGTAATCGGACAATCATCCATGTCTGACATCATTATATGGGCGGGGATGCCAAACTGAGGCCAGGGGTCCATAACTATGTACTCTCGTGAAAATCTGACTAATATAATAACGCATCAATTGTTTCAATATTTGAGTTTGCCCAAATGTTTGTAGACAAAATACTGAATTTACCCCCTCGGGAGTCATTAAGATTAATAAATTACAACAGCAAATTACAATTGCATCAATTTTATCTTTTAGTTTTAACTTTTTTTTGTCAATTTTAATTTAAGCATTTAATTTTAATTTTATGTTTTAAATTTAATTTTGAATTTAAACTTTTAATTTTGTTTTTAACTCTTAATTTAAATTTTTATTTTTACCTTAAAATTTCAACTTACTTTTTACTTTTTCATATGTACATCTACGAGTACTACCTGCATCTAATAAATTATTGTTGGTTGTGAATTTTTACTAAGAAATATAAATATTCATGGAAGCAGAGAAAGGAGGGAGGAAAGAATAGTTAGAGCTTTGTAATGTCTTTTCCCTTTAATGTAATTTTCATTTCATATTTATATTTTGAAATATAAATAATTTTTTTTAGAAATTAAATACTTTTTCCCTTCCTGCATTCATAATAAATTCATATGAAATCTGTAATTGGTCTTACTTTTTTAATTGTTCTTTTGTACTTTGTATTTATATAAAGACTATGATTGCATTAATGAATAAGTAATAATAATAATAAATTGTTATTAGAATATTGTAAAAATACATAACAGCTTTTAATATTTGAATTGAAGTAGAAAAGCCCTTGAAAGTGGAAGTATTATTCGCGGAGCTATTGAACAATCAATATTATTATTATGGATAATTTATATAGCGCCATTTTCGTAATAAAATATCTCAAGGGCGCTTTACATAGTGATTCTATTGTTAAATTAATTTAATTGAAGCTTTTAAATTTGTAATTTCATTAAACAATTTATTTTGTTGTGACATGATACGGATTTATTCAAATGATTTAGAGAACAAGTGGGTTTTAAGTTTTTTCCAAAAGATCGCTTCTCTTTCACAGCCTCGCACCTCTGCTGGGAGAGCATTCCATGCCATAGGGCCTGCGACCGCAAATGCGCGTTCACTAAATTTCAGCTACTTCATCTGGAATGCATAGTTCCCGTAGATATTCCGGAGCAGTGACTTATACATAAGTCAACAGAGCTTGTATTCGACCCTATGTGGAAAACGTAGCCAGTGTAGTTCCCGAAGTAGTGGAGTGATATGACTGAACTTAGAGATTCCGAAAATAAGTCTTGCTGCGGCATTCAATACAGATTGTAGGCGAGTCATTTTGTTCATTGGTAGACCTGCATAGATACCATTACAGTAATCGACTCTAGACACTACAAACGCATTTATTAATTGACGGGTGGCATCAACCGGCAAATTTTTGCGTATGCATTTAATTTGTCTCAGCTGGTAGAAGCATAAACTTATCGTTCTACTAATTTGAGCGTCAAGAAAAAGGTCAGAATTGAGTAAAACTCCCAGTAGTTTAACGCTGGGTAAAGCGGCCCTACGTTGGGTAGGGCCGTATCCTGGATCAAATTCTGTCGTCTGGCTGAAGCCACCCATGGTTGTTCAGTTTTTGATGGGTTTAATGTTGGTCTGTTTTCATCCATCCAGTTTCCTATTTTCTTGATGCATCCATAAATTAAATTGACAAGCACACTTCTCTCGCCTGGTTTGCAATAAAAATAAATCTGTGTATCATTTGCATAGCAGTGAGACCACAATCCATATTCTTTGATAATGTTCTCTATATCTTTAGTGTAAAAGAGATAGAGGCCGATTTAAGTATCTAATCGTATAACTGTTAAGCTTAAGTTTAAACTTCTATGAATATTCCTTCACCCGTTGATTTTTAGGGAGAAAATAAGCCGAGTTTATTGAATGGTTTATAAAATAAGAATGAAGTTACATAGGGTATGTAGATACATACTCTAATACAGTAAAAACTCATGTTTACAGAGGGAGTTTGTTTTTTATTCAATTTTATTTTCTAAAACAAACATATTTTTTACTGTTTAAAGTTTCAGTTATGGTAAATTTCATATAATATTTCATATGGATAGTTAAAAGTTTTGTCAATTATTTAAAGTTGGTGTATAAAAGTAAAATGAAAATGATAGAAAATGGGTTGATTTCAGTAACTTAAATTTAACCAATTTAACCGGGTTGTGATTCTGTCGTAGTGTGGACTCACGAATCAAATGTCCGAGGTTTAAATCCCATTCCTCAAATTATTGACGAATCGCACGAAATGAACAGAGAATTATGACGTTTTAGTAAATAATAAAAACTCGAATTTTGATAAAAAAAATACAAACTAAATATTGGTTTATTTATTATGTCTAGATAATATAAAAAGTAATTAATTTGGTTAAAGTTTTAATACATAATGTCATGTAAAATATACACATTTCATTTGTATTAATTTGAATTAATCTTTGCATTATTTGTATCACGCAACGAGATTGGAAGTGATAATATTTATATGTGGTGGAATCGGCTCGGCACTATTCATCCTTTTAAACGGAATAAATATTCTCTTATTATTATTAATCATTGACATAAACAAAAGACATGTTGAAGACGCCTGATAACAAGGGAAGTTTTAAAGGAACACAGGACGCGGGGGTGAGGATGGCTACCGTATTAGGAGCGTATAAAAACACAGTAATTGCTTCGAAGCCTCGTCTCATCAATCATGTTGTTTCCTCGCCTTGGCGGATCGCTAGAGCGCTTCGTTTTACACGAAAAAAATAAGGATTTGATGGGTCAACCAATTTTGATCAGTCATGGATCGCGTACATGCGTGTAATAGTCATTTGCTTCAGTCAATATACTATCCATCAAATTATTTCAAAGTGTAGGACTTGTATGCTTCGTACATTGAAAATACCGCAAGAACTACAATCGCTTCTTTGTCAAAGCAGCATATAATCGTTTCTAGTCACACACCTCAAAGAATCAGCGGAGTTTTTGACCAAAGTAATCCCAAATTTCACTTACTCAGTTACAGCAATTTACATTTTTTATTATAATATACAGCAGGTATTTATAAAATAAACATATTATTTTCTTATATTTAATAGGTGCGAAGGTTTTTACGGTCATTGTTATCAATATGTTTATGTTTTTGGTGGTACCGTGTGTGTTGGATTTGTTTCGACGTTTTGGCTACCATTGCAGGAACCATCTCTAGGATAAACTGTGTGTTCTGTAGAAAAAAGCATGTATTTAATGCCAGTAATTTGCACCGTGTCGCAGTCGGCAGTATGCACATTTCTATTCGTTTTTGTAGGATGTAGAGCTGGAAAAAAATAAATATAGACAGTATTTTCTTATGTATCAATTATTTTTTCTGGTAAGACCACCTCAAAAACTATTTTATTTGTTTCGTTTTGCATCAAGAGTGCTTTTTATTACTTCATTATATATTATCAAAGATGAAGAACATTTTATAGAATTTATTATTTATAATTTAAAAGAACCTATAAAGCAAAATCATTTTCCAATATGACGTTTTCCTAAAGGAGAGATTCGGATTAATTCAACGTTATCATTCGCTTTCTTCACTTTACATTTTTACTAAAAATACTCCTTTTTCAATATTTTTTTATCGTCTAACACGTCGGGTTCGAACCCGATAGGCAAACGCGCTGACTTCTAATTATACCACGAGGCGGATAGAAAAGAAATATTGTATACAAACACAACAATAGTTTTTCAGTTTATTTATATAAAGTTAATAATATTGGAATTATTTTTTAATAATAACTTGTGCGTCGCACATGTGATTAACGTTGTGTCTATTTAAATGCTTTTGATGTATCAATAATTTGAAAGTTTATCTTTTGTAAAAAATAATCCAATCAAAATATAATAATATTTGTTCCACCAACGTACAGTTCATGATTTTAATTGTGATTTATTTAAAATCAGCATTTTAAACAAATTATTTCAACTTCGAACAGAAGAAAATACTATACTTCTCGTGTTATATTCGTTGTTTTTCATATCAAAAAAGGTAAATAGGGTTTAAAAATGTTCAGTTAACACATTTTAAAAAGTAGTTACATGAAAGTGTATTGTGCATAATCACGTTCACTCCATGCGAATTACATCACCTTTTTATTTTTAAAATACAAAAAATAAAATACAATAGTCCATCGGACAGCTAATTATTAAGTTCTATTGAATCGAATGTTATTTCAAATAAAGAATCATTAAAGGTTCTTCAAAACACGTGTTATGGAAGCCCTTAAAATAAAAGTAGTCGGCAATAACGCTTACATAATAAAGAGCTTCTTCCATTTACCGACAAAAAATAATCACAAAGGGAGGTTTTGATTGAAGGTGTAAAATGATATTTAACGCTCAGTAATGAGGAAGACAGAACCTTGATCAAAAGAAGGAGAAAAAAACATCGGGGTAGAAGGCAGTAGATTAGGTTGTGAAAAATTGACTGGAATGTCGAATGTATTATCCACGGTAACATGAGGTGTTACTTTTATAATCCGGAGAATTTTATCTGACATAAAAAGGACCAATCGATGCCTACCAACATAAAGTTGATTATCTAATCGATTTTTTGTCGGTTAGTTATTTACGACATTTTTGTTAGATAATGTTTTTGCTCCCGGATGCATTATAAAGATATATTTAATAGAAGAGATGGACAGAAAAGAAGCAATTTTTAAACATGTGCGTTCATCATTTTCTTCTTCTTCTTCAGCCTTGCTCTCTCTACTACTATATAAAAGCCTCTTCCAAACGTCTCCATTCCATTCCATCACTTACTTTTATCATCCATGTTTTGCCGGCTATCGAGGCAATGTCATCGACCTATCTTTTTTGTGGCTTTCCAACACTCCTTTTATTTGCCCACGGTCTCCACTTTATTATGCTAGGTATCCAACTGCTATCATTTTGCATCGCCAAGTGTCCTGCCTACTCCCATTTTAATTATTCTACACGATTCATGATATCTACGACTCCAGTTCGGCGCCTTGTTTCTTCATTTCTTATTTTGTCTCTTAGACATACACCGAGCATCTGTCTTTCCGTGGGTTGTTGCGTGCATTTTAGTTTCTGGCTATTTTTTTGTGTTAAAGACATGCTTTCTAGTCCATATGTCGTCACCGGCAATATCCGCATTTCATAGTCTTGTCTTTTTAAGCATACTCGGACTTGTATATTTAAAAAAAAAACTTTAGTTAGCCGATAGCAGCCAAACTTAGCCTTTTTCTTTTTGGCAACTCCGCTGTCTGGTTATCTTTACCAAGTCTGAATTTGCGTCCAAAATATATGTATTCATCAACCACTTTGATTTTATTATTGTTGATGAAAATGTCTTTCCTTGTTGGATTTATTATCATTGTTTTATTTATATTCTCAAAAATTTGCTCTCTCAGAAATGTGTACTTTTCTCTGTTTCAATCTACTGTAACCTTTGGAATAGTTGGCTGAGGAGGTTGTGCGGCATCCATCTGAAAGCCTATCATTATCTGTCAGAAATTATCATTGAAAATAATGTTCTGGCGCCCTCCAACATACCCGTCAGAACAGTTTTATAATACATAAAGGTGCTGGATATGAGACAATTGTAGCTAAAAGAAACACTTACACACTTCTGGTATATCTTCTGGTGTTTTAAAAATAATTATTATATTTCTGATCCAATATACTCGTCTCTCGTATAACTAATTACTCGTCCCAATTCAACACAGGACTTTTAGTCACATGGAGTTGGGACTTATGTTTTGAAAAATGTGCAATAAAATTATTATAAGTAAATATATTTATTTCCAAACCAATCCTTTTAAGAGCCTCATGTACATTAATCAATTGGAAAAAAAATTAAAAAAAACTAATTTTTAATTAAAAAACTATGTTTTTTTCTTTTTCTTCTTCTCAAGCTGCTCTTATCATATGATGGCGACCACCAATTGAGACTCCTATCGATCTCTGGCCATTCTGATAAGCATTGCTGTATTTGGTATAACAAACCACTATCGAAGTTTCCTTTGCCATAATAATCTTTTTCGCTCCAGTTCCGTCTACCTTCTATCTTCTTTCCATAGTGATGAGCTGTAGAAGAGCACGTTTTTCTCTACCGTTCAAAAGCATGCGGCCTTTCATTTTTTGATAGTGGTTAACAGTTGGTCTTTTTCACTGTATTTATTTAACTCATTGAACACTCGATCACCCTTATCATTCGATACCAGAGTTTTTAATTCGATCATGTAAATGATAATTTCATTTCACACGTTCTGCTATTGTAATTTGTTTTTTTTTTACTGGAAATTGTTTCAAAAGTAAACCACAAAAATTTAAACCTTTATAAAGACTATTTGCCAAAAATATAAAAACGATTTTGCTAAAAAAAAATAAAAAAATTTAGAAGTAGCGAAAAAGAACTAAGAAATTCAACATGTTTATTAATGAGTACAAATAAAATTATTGATTAATTAAATAAATTAATAATTCTGTAACATATTGGATTCAACCCTTTAGTTTATTATGATGATATCACACAGAGGGTGGATTACCGAATTACCATGAATATTGGTACCGACACCATGACTCTTGGTTTATCAAAAGGGCCATCATTTCTCGCTTCGCTGGATGGCATTATTAATATTTTACGAGGCAGCTTAGCTTTAACTTAAATTAATCCCTCATATTTTTGATTAATAGCACTGACTTGAAGTTTGTCCACTCAAGCGGTTATTTTTTATGATAAAATTATGGTAAAAAATAAATGTTTTACTTGGAAATAAATAAAAACCGAACCAGGGACCTTAATGACAATAAGCGAATGCGCCAACCCTTTTCAAGATTTTGACAGAGCAGTTGTCTAGTCGAAAAGCCTTGTCGAGGTTTCTAGTTCTACTTATTTCTTGCACATAACTTAATTCTTAATTTGTCTGGACAGACAAAAATAGTCGCCAAATAATACAGTTATTAGATAGTTTTTAAGTTGAAATTCAAACTATATCCCATATCCATTCAGTGTTAGTGGCTTTAAAAGGTATACGAACGGACGTAGTCGATCCATTTATCTGAGATGAAAGGAAATATTGGCAGTAGCATAGTACCACCCAGAAGTGACTGCAAGCCAATCAGCTAGAAATTACTCCACCAAACTTTGAACGAGTTCTCTTTGCTGTACTAATACGTTATCCCTGCACTGAGAGAACAG
Organism: Micrasema longulum; assembly: GCF_059751315.1. Taxonomy (NCBI): domain Eukaryota; kingdom Metazoa; phylum Arthropoda; class Insecta; order Trichoptera; family Brachycentridae; genus Micrasema; species Micrasema longulum. The sequence goes on from NW_028278094.1 coordinate 56,261, forward strand.
AGATTAAATACTGTACCTCAGGGGCAAATCGTTCAAATAAGCGATTATGCACTGCTTAGTATTATATTTGATTTTTTACAATAATGTTTTATTGCAATTGTGTTAATAGGAAAATTAATAAAATAATTGTGTTTATATCTTGCCCGCAACGCGTAATCCGATGCAACGTCAGCTCGGGCAAGTTATTAAACGTCGTGCATCGAAAGAATATGCACATTTCATCTTGACATTTTGTATCGCTCGTCCACCAGATCTTTGCCAGTGTTCGCTATTGTAAATTCCTTCTGTACAAAATTGTAAGGATGTAACTCATGCGTACCTCCATACTATTCCGTCTACGAAACATTTAACAAAAAATATAAAAAATATTTGATTATTTGACTGCTGAACTAATTTTATCGGTAGCGTATCGATTATATCTAGATAAAACAATGTCAAATAATAATTTCAGACTGTGTTTTAAAAAGCTTAGTAATTACTTTTATGTTTTTAGAGAAATGTGTTCCAATAAAAGTATATTGATTTAAGCATTGTTTTACTGATGCAACTTTAGAGCTATAGTTTTATTCAATTCATTTTTATATTAACTGTTTTCATCAATTGGATTTTGAAAAAATAGAGACCAAACGATGACTTTAATATATATGCATATTTCAGTTAATTAACTTTACATTCCTATAAATTAAAACAGGTTTTCATAATCCTTATAAAGATACTTACCCATTCTAGGCAGCCTGTTTCATAATCATATGAAAAACATCAAATTTATTTGAAGTTTTACTAGTCAAATTAAACTCAAGTACCTTGACAAAAAAATAAACAATACATCGTGTAATATGTGGATTCTGCTTCCATATTTTTTTTGGCCCAGTCTGTAACTGACATTATGATATTTCATGCTTGTATATAAAGGGTACGGAATATGCAGTGTAAAAAGAATATAAATAGATTAACATATGACAACAAAGATGAAGAACATTTGAGAAAAGGTAATATAGAAGTCCCGGCATCTATAGGGCTTGTGACCTGTCATAAGCTGGTTTAAGTGGCCATTCAACACACTGTGTAACACTCTCCATTCTGCCAATATTTAAACAGCTATATTCCTTTAATTTTTTCATTTGTTGATGTTTGTGATAAATCCACCTGGTCCTTGAAGAAATATGAAAATTTAAAAATTAAAAAATTCAGGCGTAGCCTAGTATGTAGGTGAAATATTTCAATTAAATTAATCTTACCTGCATTAATAAAGGTTTCAGCTCTTCAACTTCACAAACATCAACAGCTGAAATAATTGAAGGAATATAGATGTTCAAATATGGGCAGAATGGCAAATGTTACACAGTATGTAAAGTGGCCACTTAAACCAGCCATAAGCAAAGTCATAAGCCAAGTCATAAGCCCTGTAGATGTCTAGACTTATATTTTACTTTCTCTAAAATGTTCTTCATATCTGTTGTAATATGTTAATATTAACAGTTCCTAAGGAGTTTTTAACTAATAGCGGCATTTAATGGCTAGTTAACATGATCAACATTTCTTTTTAATAAAAATTGACGAAAAGGCTCTACAATATTTTGAGTTTGTCAAAATTTTTGTATACAAGGACTGGATCAACTCCCTAAGGAGCTGTTTATTAACATATTATAACAAAGATGAAGAATATTTAAGAGAAGGTAATATAGAAGTCTAGGGCAGAATGGTGAATGTTAATGTAAAGTGGCCACTTAAACCAGCCATTGACAGGTCATAAGCCCTGTAGATGCCTAGACTTCCAAATTACCTTATCTTAAATGTCCTTCATCTCTGTGGTATTATGAAAATGCTCTACTTTCCAGGATAATTAAACAAGAAAAAATAAAGCGATTAAATATAGAGCGATAATTTAATAAAACTTTAATAAATTTAATCAAACAATTTATGATTGTTTTAAACCGTATAGGCTATTACACTAAGCTAGTTCCATTATATTCATGAATGTATTTTAATATTCAAGAGGTTTAAAACTTTTTTTTTATCTCAAAACTTTCTTTTTCGACAATCATCCTTTATATCTTCTACTTTTCATATTCAAAAGATTGTTTTTGTTACAGATGAACAAAACTATTTTTAATTTTTGGTTATTTAGTAATAAAAAAATACACTATTTTAAACAATTCATACATTTAGTAGTGCCGGTAATGAAATTTTTAATATTTTAAAGCTAGGACCATATTGAATATGAAATATTTCATTGTTTTAGGTTAAATCTTATGAAATTGACGCCTAAAATCTTTAAAAAACATGGCGACAATTCGATAATTAGTACTCATTCTACAGATATTTTAATTATTCTCAATAATCGACAAATATTTCACTAGTAGAAATTTAATTATAAACACACGAGTTTCCTTCATGTTTTGAGTATTGCCAGAAACCAGAAACCATACATACACCTTAATAGATCCCTCTTGTCCCGTATATCTCCGCACTCCGAAATTTGGATGCTTCATTTCGATTGCCGAGTTCTGAATTGTTCTCTGGTCCGTCTACACAGCAATCCGGGACTAGGAACTGAGAATCGAGACAATAGGACAAAAATGAGCACGGAATCATTACGCTTTCGGTGTAATTAAGCCAAAACGGTCCCGACTGCAGACAGACTGCAGGAATTCACAAAGGTACTGACTATTTGAATTGAAAATAAAGGCAAATATGTAAGCAGATACAAGTATATTATATATTTTATTATTTGCTAGCAAATGTCTATTCTACTTCGTATGAATAAATGTATCCGTAATTCACGAAACATGCATGTATACGTAAACCCATTGATTATTTAAATATTTGTACTTCATTCTGAAATCATGTCAATTCTAATAAGTGCTTCATAATTTATTGAATTGTGAGAGAAATATAAAATACAAGGTTCATTTGTTATGTTTTTTACTGTCTACTATTTTTTTTTTATTTAATTATAAATGTTCTACTTAAAAAATACTGTAACATTTTAAATGATAATAATAATAATAATAATCATAGTTCATTAACAAAAATAACAATTACTTTATCTACTACATACACACTTAGGTAATAGATTTATCTGGGTCATGTATAGTCTGCCTAACTAGGTACAACCTGTTTTAAGGCAGACATTTTTATTCAAAAATAAACATTAACATTATTACCTACTAGTTTATTTACTATACAGTTTTACAATACTATTTTTTTAATTAAGAATGTATTTTGAGTAAATTTTCCAATTTTTCCCGACCTATTTTTATTTTATTTGATTTAATAGCATAATTATACATTTTTACAATTTAAAAAAAATTCACTTGTTATATTTTTACTAAAACTAAAATCCCACCAAGCCACTTTTTGTAGCTTGTTGGTGAAGATTATATTTATACTGACTTAATAATATTATTTACATTTATAAAAACAATGAGTAACATATAAAAATTAACAGCCGGAAAGATCAGAATAAACATGTTTATACAAATAATAATACATAAATTTATTTTTTAAATACAAGAAAATACATGAAAAAATAAAATATTTACACCTAAGCTACTATTCATATATAAACTTTTGATCGAGTAGCCACTCTCTTATTTTGCTCTTGTTACAATGTGAGTTAAATTTAAGTTCTTTTGGTAATAAATTAAAAATTCTAGGTACTAAATATTTGAGAGTTCTATTTCCATATTTATTGCATACTTTTGGTACTACCAAGCCATCATTAGACGTGAAGCGTGTATTATGGTTATGTTTAAGAGGAAACTTGAATGTATTACTATGAAATTGTTCCAAAATGATGCAAAGCCACAGTAGTCCTCGAACAGGCAGAGTTTTGATTGTTTTGTACAGGAGATCATTATTACTTCTTTGTTCGTAAATCTCTGCAGGTACAATTCGCTTAACTATAGAATACTGTAGACCCTGGATCATTTTAATATTAGTTTTAGTCGAAAGTCCCCACGACTTTATACCATATCTTATTATTGATTCTACTAAAGAAAAATAAATAATTTTAAGAGCCTAAACCTAAGCCTAACCTAAACCCAGAAATCATTTTTTTACAAATTTATTAAATTGAATACGAGTCATGGTTTTGCAATGTTTGGGTAACATATTAAATATTTTGGGGCCCAGAAACCTGAAATTTCTTTGAATTGTCCGAAGACATTGCCACCGAAATAGACGGGCAGGCGATCTCTGCGGAAAAAAATATTATCCTCACCACCGCGCGCATTTTCCTCATGTGAACACGTACGGACAGGTTCTTGTGACGTAAATATGTCGCTCCTGCCCTTTTTTTGACGAAAATGGAGGCAGATTTTTTTTTATTCAGTTTGTTCTTTAACAATTCAAAAACACCTTGGTATAAAATAAATATGATTTTTTCAGAACTCGCTCGTAATAAACGCCGATGCCGTTGTGTATTCATTTTGCAGCACTTGCGTGTAAACTGCAGTCAAATAATATTTTTGTCTCCATTGAGGAATATATATATTATATCTCAATGATTGTCTCAGCATTCTGTCCCGCGCGGTCATGGCTGGTCATGGAGCTGGGATAAGACAATATTGTCATGTCAATAGTATCGTCCGCATATAAAGAATCGATTAATACAGCATGGAAGTATATAAAAAGGGGTTCATGTTTTTTTTTGTTTAGCTTTGAATAGTTTCGTCTTTTGTATTTTTGAGTGATTTATAAAAATGTTAAATATAATTTAGATATAAATTAGAATATAAATTAGTTTGTCCAAATGTTTGAAGACAAAAGACTGGATTTCACCATCTCGGGAGTCATTAAGATTAACAAATTACAACAGGGATGGAGAATACCTTAAATAAGGGAATATGAAAATCTAGGCATTTACAAGGATTGTGACCTTTTATTCAGGCTTTGCCTAGTATGTAAAATAGTTCAGTCAGATGAATCTCTTCACAACAATAAAGGTTTCAGCTCTTTGACTTCAATCAAATCAACAAATGGAAGAATTGAAGAAATATGGATGTTTAAACATGGGCGAAATGGTGAATGTTACACAGTGAGTAAATTGGTCACTTGAATCAGCCAATGACAGGTCACAAGCCCTGTAAATGCCTAGACTTCCATATTCCCTTAAATAAGGTATTCTCCATCCCTGTTGTAATTTGTTATTCTTAATGACTCCCGAGGGGTGAAATGTAGTATTTTGTCTACAAACATTTGGATAAACTCAAATATAAAATTATTAAAAATATTGTGAAACACTGAATGTTCCCTTATTAAAAATATAAATTATACGTAGATTTTTTATTTTTTTTATTCTACTTTATTTACCTTCTTCTTCTTCAGCCTTATTTTCTCCACTGCTGGATAAAGGCCTCTTCCAAGCGTCTGCATTTCTTTCGATCACCCGCTTTCATCATCCATGTTTTACCGGCAATAGAGGCAATGTCGTCGACCCATTTTTTCTGTGGCCTTCCAACACTTCTTTTGTTTGCCCATGGTCTCCATTTTCTTATTCTGGGTGTCCACCTGCCATCATTTTGTCTCGCCAAGTGTCCTGCTCACTGCCATTTCAATTTCGCTGCACTATCCATGATATCCATGACTCCAGTTCGGCGCCTCGTTTCTTCATTTTTTATTTTGTCTCTTAGACATACACCGAGCATCTGTCTTTTCATGGATTGTTGCGTGCATTTTAACTTTATTTACCTACATTACATCATTATTTAGGTACCTACTTAATTTTGCATAGGTACGTATTATTTATTTTCAACCCATTGCGAAACAGTACAAAAACTACCCCCAAAATTAGAGATTAACTAAAGGTATCGCTTTTAAAATTATGAATTATCTTCATAACTCAAGTCAAGAATTTACACGCATTAAAACCTTGTAAAAACAATCGTAAATTAGCAACCCCTGACAACAATAAATATTTTTTATATCTCTCAAAGGATTTTTAAATACGCAAGAATTGCATAACTTATAAATTATAGTACCTACTGCCACGTATCCCAGGTGAATCTCACCCTACATATTAAAATGCGAATTACACGCACAACCAGTGACGTAGCGGGGTGTCCATGCGCTCCCCGTGCTATGCCACATCCCCTCGGATGATGCGAAGCTTATCCTTTTCTATTAGGCAGAAAATAGGGGAGATTTTCTCTCCGTGATCTGATTTTTGTTATTAATTATGCGCAAAACAATTCGTTATGAATATCATTAAATATCGCCTCTCCCACGTTTCAAAACCTTATTTTGCAACCAATAGACACGTATGTAAAATGTTCAGTTTCAACGTTTTCAGAAATTAATTAATTTCTTTTAATATTTATTTATTCATAAAAAAATACATATTACAAACACAAATTATCCCTAAATCTATAAGGCCAAGAACCCCGTTTTGAGTTGGGATACAATATAATAGAGAGTGAAAGCATGCATATTATTTAAGAATACTACAAATAAAATTTATTACATAAACGCACATTTTAATAGGCATTTGGACAACACGCTTAATAGTACTATTTATATAAATCTAAGCAATGTCTCGCAGCAGTTTTCTGCTTAGGTTTCTTCCCTTAGACAAAATCTAAACCTGTTCACTTCTCCCGAAAATGGCTTTTGTTTTAGAGAACTAAATATGTTCATCTAGGATATTAAACACTCTTGGGGCCACAGAAGAGAAATTTCGCTGATTTATAAATTTGCATATATACGCTCAGAGGGCTCTAAAAAAAGATAATGAGTAATAATGCAGTACAAATAACCGTAATTAATATTTGAAATCAAATAACTAAATACGTTATAATAATAATAAAAAAACAATATTCATGCATAAATCGTCAATATTAAAATGTAGTTTTTTTTTTTTTGAGTTTTATTTATTTTAACAAATCAGTAACATACATAATTGTATTTTTGTTCCCTCTAAGCCGAAGCTTGTCTGCGGGTTACATTACATTTTTTTAAAAAACAAGTACATAGTTTAATAGTAAATGAAGAATAAAATATATTTATCTGCACACTTAAGTTTCACTTGCAGTTTTTAATAATTTTTTGACTATTTATTAAAAATAAATTTTGGTTTTTTTTCTCACGATTTTCAGCTGGTATTAAATTAAACAGTTTTGGTACTACAGAAGATGACCATTTAGAAAGTTTTTTTGCCATTTTCTCAAAACATATAATTTTAGGATGTCATACTTATTAACTGGAGGATAAAAATAAATTATTTTATTTGTAAATTGTCTACGAAAACGAACCTCCCATATTTTTTTTAATGAATAATGTTTATAGTACAATCTTTATATAATTTTCATATTTTTTACCTAGACCATTGTAGCATCTATGCTTCGATATCAAACGCCAAGTAGCCCCCATACCTGTTCGATTCTGATCTTATCAATTATGTATAAATACCTAATTAATTTGAACTATTCTAGCGTGCTTGTAACTCCTAGCTCTATATCCTTAATTTCAAACCCAGGGTTTTTCGTGTCCAATTTCAAGGGATAAACTCGAATTTACCTGAATAAGCTTTGAGTTTACAATGTTTTTAGCACGTCTAAATTTAGAAAGATAATGACTGGATTTATTCCCGAAGAATTTTGGAACTTTTGAGGTATTTTGTCAGAGTCGATCAAAATCTAAGCGGGCGATAATGATGCGTATTCATCAATACAGATAAATTAGCTCTTATGCGTCAAAAAAAATAGAATTATTTCGACTGACAGATAAAATTAATTAAGTACAGATTTATGGCAGAGTAACTTCAAGTCACTAAATTCTATACTTTTCAACAATCTCTTACAAGAAAAAAATACAAAAAATATTAAGCGATCCGAAACACCTGTTCATGACTGTATAATTTCACTTACTTTGTTGTTGAAATTTACCAAAAGTCTACACTTAATGAGTTTTACCTATTAGCTGATGATACAGAATAATTAAACCTTTCATTACGGGTGTTCGTTCAAATATACACTAATTTAAAGATTTTATTCTCTCATACCTACCGAAATTAAAAAGCTGGGAGCTTATTTTTAAATTTTTGGAAGCCCTAAGTACATCCCTATTTTTTTTATCCGTATGTCGGTAATCAACATCACACGGAATAGTTCGTTCTTAACTATGACTGCTGGCTTCTGGCTGGTTTGTTTGTTATGGAACGAATTCTTGTCGTCCTTTTAAATGATATGTAAGGCAAGTTTCAAACATGTTTCAGTAAAATTAAAATAATTTGATTAAATGAATATATATTGTTAGCACATTTTAAATGCAGTTTGGCGGGAATAAAAAAAAAATGTTTAGAATTAAAAAAAAAAAAAAAAGAATTTTATTGGTTGATTATCAGTTTGAGATCCACTGTTTTTAAAAAATGAACGTTAAATAATTTCTAAAGCATAAAAGATAAAAATCTTAAAAATAATGAGCAAATAATTCAATTAGTACGCAAAAAAAATAATATTGTATCCACAAGAACTAATTCAGGTCTGAAACGGTTAAAGAAAGACAAATGTAAAGCATAAGCATAGGGAAAATCGTGAATGATAAATTTAAATATAAAGTTTATGTTTGAAGCACTAACTTTGTGGTTATTCATTATAATAAAATAAATAAAACAACTTTGTTTTTAACCACTAATTTTTATTGTGTAAAAACAAAGTTGTTTTATTTATTTTGTTTTATTATTTTATTTATGATAAATTTAAAGTTTAAGTGATAATTGGTTGGTTTTATGACCTCTTGGTTAATTTGTGAGCAGGTATGAATATATTAAATAATTAAACATTTATGAATGTTCAAACATTTCTGTTTGGCAGGTTGGTAGATAAAGTAAATATCCTTATTATTTATCCGTATAATATACCTAAGATAATCATTTTTAACACGGTGCGTGCTGTTTGTAATAGGTCAAATATTTCACGTCCATATTGCCAGAAATCAAACCTTAAGAATAGTCGGCGAACACGCTACTACACCACAAGGCGGACTCACCACTCGATATCTTTTCAGAATTTTTACCTGAGAGCAGCAATCGAGTCGAAAATTTCGTCCAGGGTTCTGGTTCTATTTCACACTCAAAACTGTATTCTATGAGAATGACTTGGCCCGGACAGGATTTTAATTTCATCACGAGATTCTGTGCCTTTCTGTAATATACTAAAAAATCGGGTTGTGGTCCCGCGGCTAGTGTTGCGGACTCACGTATCAGAGGTCCGAGGTTTCAACCCCACTCTACTCCAACTTGATTTCCATTTTCTAATAGTGGATTATTTACAACTCGTTGAAAACGGCCACCAAAATTGAAATATTTGTTTAAATTATAAAAACGCTAATATTTATTTTATAAAATAAAATAATAATAATTATAATTCCGTACGAATAAATATAAATATAATTAAAGTGTCCAAGAGGAATCGAGAATACAGTTTTAAGTAGTAAATAAAACCCAAACAAGGCACTTGTTTTTACTTACTCGGTACTTACGAAAAAGCATTACAAAATTCCTTCATTAATTTGTCTTTCTAGTTATATTTTATTTCGTGATGATTTTTTAATATCCTTTAAAACCAGTGTTCGTATATTACTTTCGGTTTGTTAAACCATGGTAAGTGTAACAATGGATCAGAACCCCAGGGATCAAAACCGGATGGTGAAAAATGTGATGTAAACTACTCAAGTGGGATCGCCTTTTGCTGATATTGTACTTGATGATTTTGTTCCAGAGTTTCAAACAGTTTCGGTTTGCAGTTCAACGGAGAGAATAATTTAATTAGCTAAGCCTTTTTGAAAACATTTAACAACGCATTAGTCTTTGTTGCCTTCGCAATATAAAAATATAGTTGAAATTACAAATAATATGTACATTAAATTATTAAAACATAGAAAATAGCATTATTCATATTTTTGACCTGGGATCACGAAACCAATTTCTAAATATCATCATCGTTCCACGTCCTCTCCCTAGTTGGAACGTGGTCAAGGGTCTCAGGAGGCATCCGCAGTATATGGTCCAGCAACCGTATTACCTTCACTTAATGACAGTTGTCAGAGTTTGCTGCGTCCGTTTTTTCAATACTTCATCTCTCACAAAATCAAACCACCAAACACCCAAGATTCTTCTAAGACATTTATTTTCAAAACTCAGTATTTTGCTATTTTGTGCCTCGATTCACACCCGTAAAGGAGAATAGGTGTTATGCAAGCGTTATATATCCGATCTCTAAATAGCTTTCAAACGGTTAAATGTGGCGCCTGCTACTCCTAGCCACACTCCTAGTTTTTTTCAAAGTGGCCATTTTCAATGATACCTTGGTATTAACCTTTTCTAAAATTATCTCGTTTAACAGTTTGATAGGATTTAGTTTTGAATTTTGTTGATAACTGCTCAAAGCGGTATAGTTTCTGGCTCGCTGGCCAGGAGAGTTTTAGTTGTCTCCTAATATCAGTACCTAATTTTTTTAACTTTGCTTTTTCTAATACTCATTTTAAAATCATATGTTTGTACTTTGATTACGCATGTACGAGTTCATATGTTTTAACCATAGCTTACGTATGATTTAAACTCGTAGTAAGATCCTTGTACCGTTTTCCAAATAACAGTTTGTTTTTAAATAGTATGATGACTAATAAAATTAGAAATTAATATTCATATAAAGATTTTAAAAATATAAAAACGATTTGTAATAAAATATTATGGCATGTAGGAATTTTTGACACAAATAAAGGGACAGATGCAAATTCACGAAGATAACCTTGTAAAGCTGTGGTATCCGCCTGCCGTTCGATGTGTGAAATAGAACCAGAACCCCGGACTAGTGTTTTTGACTTGATAGCTACCCTCAGGTAAAAATTTCTAGAAAATGAAACAGACATACTTAAGTCTGAATCACTTTACCTTCCATGTCACATTTATAATTATTATACGCTGCGATTGCAGCACCAGCGCACCTCTGGGTGCGAATAGGGAATTGATGCTGACAATTTTAGTATTTTATTTAATCAATAATTCATTAAGAGCCACACTTTGTGCCCGTTTCGAAATGGCAATTATCATCAACTACAATCTATAACTTTACTGTGTGAATTAAAAATGGCATTAAAGTAACGGGAAATCGTAGATACGTGAAACATTCCAATTCAATTTCATATTTCAAATTGACTGAATGTCACTTTTCTAAATAAATTCTAGATGCATGCATTGTATGGGGTTTAGAATTTCAACCATCCATGCGCTCAGTAGCTGCAAGACTTGTTGCTATCTAACTTCTAATTTTATAAATTAGCTTTTTATTTCGTTTTTGAAATATCACTTAAACTCTAAACTTTATAGTCAAATAAAAAATTTTAAAATAAAAATGTAAATAGGGGATAGATTTCTTATTGTCCATGCGCTCTGTAGCTGCAAGACGTTCTGTTATCTAGCTCATATATATCATAATTATAATATATCATAATTGGAGACGAGGAACTAGAATCCCAACCGTCTATGCGCTCTGTAGCTGCAAGACGTGTTGGGATATTTATTTATTGTACAGCGCCCTCGAGGTGATTTTCACAAAAATGGCGCTATATAAATTATCCAAACATTATTATTATTATTATTATTATTATTTACAGTGTGAATTAAAAAATGGCATTAAAGTAACGGGAAATCGTAGAAACGTGAAAAATTCTAACTTAATTTCATATTTCGAATTGACTGAATGTCACTTTTCTATTTAAATTCGAGATATATGCATTGCATAGGAACCTCGTTTTTTTTTATAGAATCTCGTGTTTACACACATTTTTTTAAAAAAACAACATTATTCAGATTTTAAGCGTTGCTCGTTATGTCCTAACTTAAAAGTAGGTGTTTTGTGCGCAGGTAATTTAAAATTTCTTTAAAAGGGTTGGAATATTTTTTAAGGTTTTTTTCTAAGGGCTTTAATTACATGACATTGTCACACAGTCACGCTAAGGATCCAAAAAGTTGGTTTATGTTTGAAAAAATGTTGCTCGGCACCGGAGGGTATCTTTTGAATGCTGGTTTTCTTGCCTCACGATTCCCGTTTCACATAATTCACTTTTAAATGCTTACATGTAATAAAGGTGGATTATATGTGATTGAAAATATAACACAGGGGGTTGGAAACACTGAAGAATGTTGTGCTTTATTGCACTTATCATTGTGAGATATAAATTAATGCATAATGGGAGGCGACACACCTCGCTAATCTCAAACAACGCAGAATAGTCAAAGGGATCCCAGATTTATTTTCATAAACATCTTTTCAAAAAATATCCCGCCAAATATTCATAAATTATAATCTCGGCGGATATGACGGAGGGGTGTTTTAGGAATTTTGTAAATAGGTTTTTGTACTATCTACCCTGTGTACGTGTTACACACACATAATTTTATCGTTTAAAAATCGTACTTTTCATAAATAAAGGTTTTCTTTTGCCTTTTTGTTTCCGATATTCTATTAACTATACAAATACCCGATAATATTTTTTAAGTATATATAATAAATAATAACAGTTGTCGTTAATCCACCATTTTATTAATCTTTATAAAACAAACCTGTATGAAAAATTGTGTCCTATTATAAAAATTATTACGGATAACTTATAAAGCGCCATTTTTGTAAAATAACAAATAAATTCAATTTTAACTTTTTAAATTTGTAATTTAAGTAAAACAATTTACTTTATTATCGAATGCTAAGGATTTATTCAAATGATTAAGAGAACAAGTGGGTGTTTTAGTTTTTTCTGATATATTAATTCACTCTCACAGTTTCGCACTTCTGCGTTGAGCGCATTCCATGCCACAGGGCCTGCGACCGCAAATGCGTTTTCACCGAATTTAGTGCGCTGTTTGCGTAGAGCTATAATAACTTTTTCTTTCGTCGTAGATGTAGCTGATCTAAACATAAGACATCAGCTAGTTCACCTGGAATGCATAGTTCTCTTAGATTTTCCGGAGCAGAGTTGTGCTGTGACTTACATATAAACAAACAGAGTTTGTATTCCACCCCCCCATAATTTTCACATAAAAAATTAAATTATAATACTATTCCCCCGTAGTAGATAGAGAGAAAGGACCGCCACACACGTCTATCCTTCTTCCACATTCATACATCTTGTTATATTCTCATTTCAGTTATGCCTGCTTTTGACATGATCAGACTTGAGATTTTGGTTTTATTATTATTAAAGTTAAATAATTTATATACCGACGTTTTTGTGAAAATCACCTCAAGGGCGCTGTACAATAAATAAATATCCCAGCACGTCTTGCAGCTAGAGAACGCATGGTCGATCGGGATTCTAGATCCTCGTTTCCAATTTTGATATATTTCAATTATAAAAGATAGGAGCTAGATTACAGCCGGTCTCGCAGCTACAGAGCGCATGGCCGTTAAGTAATCTAGCCCCCACTTACATTGTGTTTGAAATTGACAATGAAGTTAGTGTTTGAATTATGTTAAAATATTTTTTTTTAAAGGATAAAAAAACTCGTTTTTTTTAAATAGTCTTGCAGCTACTGAGCGCATAGACAGTTGAAATTTTAGACCCCATTTACAGAATTTAAGTGCTTGGTTGATAACATATACATTCTGAAGAAAGATTACCAATCGTCTTGCAGCTTGCAGCTACAAAGCAAATGGACGAGTGGAATTCTAGCAACTTAAAATGATATCAATAAATTAACAAAAAATAAACATTCAGCATATTATATAAGTTGTCGAGCCTTTATACTAAAAAGTATACAATAAAATAAAAAAAAGCACTGTTTCAACATTATGGTTGACGAAATAAAAAAATATATCCGAAGGATAGCTTTTATAGGTTGTAGGTATCATACTTACTGCCGGACATGTAGTCAACAGGCGGCTAGCTGATTCTCGGAAGATGGCAAATGCACATATGTGCAGTTACCGAGTCTAATCTTGCCACTTTTTTTTATTCTAGACATATTTATCTGTATAACCATTATTTTATCGTCAAAACATGTACAAACGACACTCGAATGACAGCGAATCTCGATCATTATTGTTACATGGAATGAACAATAATCAGGTTAAGGATGCAATCATCAAATCAATTTTAATATGAGTAGTTCTCGTATTATGTATTCGATCGGATAAAGAGTAAAGTTTTGTTTGTGAAATGAACTAGAATCCTAAAAAAATGTTTTTTCACTATGGTTATGTCAGGAAAAAAATCCGAAAAAGGAAATCGAGTGCAGGTATGTACGCCTCGTAGTGTAGTGATTGGGGCTTTTGCCTATTATGCTTGAGGTTCTGGGTTCGTTTACCGGCAAGTAGAAGTAAAACGATATATACCTATAATTAAGAACTAACTCAAATGACGTTTAGAAAAATACTACTAATCTTAACCTTACACATATTATATACTAGAAAGTTAACTCTAGGTCCAAACAGGTATTGGGTACTTTGTTATTATTTCAAAGTAAAGTATTATAAATTTATACGTGTATTTTAAAAAAAGTAAAGAAATATATTCACAGTTCTTTTTTATGTTACATTCATTGATAAAACTGGCTCAGTATCAAGCATAGAAGCAACATTAACATACTATCATTTTGCCACAATATTTCTAATAATCCCAATTCGTCTGCTTATCTTAGAGAGTTCTTCTAACCTCTATCGCAGCATGTACTAACTCTTCGTTATAGTAATGAGAGAACTCTTACAATATCTATTTACCACTCTAATTTTTTTGGTCCCCTCTTTCACAGTAATAGCTGCTCAATTATAGAATAATCTATCTACTAATCTCAGATACGCCCCTTCCTTATTTACAGTCAAATCACATATAAAATGTCACTTCTTAAAAATGTTAGTTTTTCTTTTTTCTTCCCTTTTTCCTTTCCTTTTCACCCCTTTTTCTCTTCATATTATAGTGTAGCTATTTAGTCAATTTTATTATATTTTGCTTTATTGTTAATATATTATAATATATCTACAATATGTTCATATACCAATGATTTTCTCAAGTTGAACGGTTTGAGTAGGTAGGAAGAAATTAATTGCGTTATGGAAATTTACCCACCCTTATTCATATGTATGTAAGTTTTATATGTATATAAAATGTTAAAAAAGAAAAAAAAAATCTAATTCATGTTTCAGACTGAAAATATTTTGTAATCAATTTTAAAAAAAAGTTTTATTGTAAGACGTCAGTTCCCTTTATGTATACAATACTTTTTTTACGTCGGTAATGGGGAACGTTAATATAAATACACACATAAATATATAAAATCCATTAAATAAATATTTTTTCTGAATAGATTAACTAAAATTTAAAAAATTAATTGAAAAATCGAGTTGCTTCTTAAATACTTTACTTTGCTTTAGGAAGACAAAACATATCAAGCCTTAACCTATGTTAAACACCCCCAGAAGTACACTATGGTATATTTAAATTGATAATTTTTTGAAAAAAGCAAAAACGAGTTTTGAATTTCGTGACTCTTTAAATTAAATGTATATTAAAAAAATACACAGTAAATTTTGTAGTATTTGCTCATTTGACTGTCAAAATATGATAAAACACTTTAATTACTACAGAAGAACACTTCTAGACATTTTATTCAACTGATTTCTTAGAATATTGAAAATCGTGATATATCTTACTCGTCAGTGTCTATTGACAAAAAAAAATGGCAACACAACAGGCCAGAAGACCCAATTACAATGGCAAATTACAGTACAGAACACCCAGACTTGAGAAAAATCGCATTAAATTTTAGTGCACTCACCGGCAATCGAACCCGGAGCCTTCTGTGCTTGAGTGCACCATGAAAAGCGCATAAGAAAGATAAGAAAAAGTTGTTGAGCTTTATTTATAATTCAAAAGAGAAAAAAAATTGTAACGACATTGTACTACCGGGAGTGCGATAAATACAGTATTGGTACATATTACTATGTGAAACCGAGAAAAGATATTGAGCATACTTTTATATATATACACATTGTACAGTTTGAATAAGCTAGTAAATATACAGTTAAATTTTAAATACAAAAATATTCCAATTCATTTAATATTATATTGAAGATTACAATTCAAACGAGCGAATATCGAGCTTCATATGTGTTGCCAAGATAAGTATGTATTAAATTATGCATTTTTAACAAGCAAAAAATACAAGACACAAAACATATTTCAGGTCCGATACAACATTGAGTAATCTAATTTTGATTAAAAACTTGACTCCGTCATGAATTATAATTTAAGACTCAAAAAGATGAAGAAAAACGTTAAAAGCCATTTCTCATATGACACTGAGAATTTATTAACAATCCGCAAGTTGTGATACCACGAAGTTTCTAAGCTATAAATAATGGGTCTGGTTACTTTGTTGGTTTTAGAAATGGAGAACTGCTTCAGAAACAACGGAATAAATATTTAAAGTGACCGGTACCACTACATCAAGGGGCATATTAAAATAATATTATAACTAGTTTATCCCTGGATGACAATAGCTACCTAATTTGCCTATTCTGCCCACCCTTCCATTATTTCGTCATAAAACGGTAGTTATGGGTCCAAGGAGATCCAGGGTCCCAGGAGAAATGAGACAGGATGTAGGATAACGGTGTGAGAAGATTTGTCCCTGTGAACAATACCAGTGTGGTGCAAATATGAAGCAAACTATGCAAAACTTCGCCATTCTTCTAAAGGGGTTGTATTCAAATATTGAATGATCGTTTTGCGATTCTGTGTATTATGCGAAGGTTATACAAACTTAATTAAATTACTCCACCCTTAAGTATTGAGAGCTGATGTACCCGTCAATACATTATTGTTGGAAACGTAAGATGTCGCGAAGGAAGAATAAAAACGAAGTTAACATTAAAATGCAACGTTTTTTGTTAGGAAGTTCACGTTATTTAAAAAAATTGGTTTGCCGTTTGGCCTCGTAGATAAATTATTGACAAATGCGTTAATAGTTATAAATTTGTAAAACCATGGTAATTGTATGAAAATATGTTTATTACTATTCAATCGTTGCTGTTATGGGCATATTAAGCAAAAGCTGTGCCTAATAGAACTTTATATATCAAAAATCCTGGACGTTGCCTGAATGTAAAATACTAAGCACAATATGTTAGCAAATGCATTATAGGTAGAGTAAAACTCCGTTTATTCAAACTCCGGTCATTCAGATTGCTAAATATCCGGTTCGTCATCAGGAAATAAAAAATAAAAGAGGTGTTCTGATAAAAAAAGGCCCTGGCCGGCGCGCATTGCGCGGCAACTTTGTTGAACATGTCTAAATAAGTTTTTTATGTGATTTCAATTCACTTTGTTATTTCAAAAGCGTAAATTTTGCGTTTTCTTTCAAAACACTGCCTTAGTTGAATGGTTAATCCAATTATCTGAATATCGAAATAAGGTCTAGCACTCAATAATCCAGCTAATTAGAGTTTTGCCGTACTTGTAATTTGATGTTATCACTGGTTGGATTAAAAATAATTGGTGATAGTTTATTTTTCAGCCTTAACTTGGGAACTATCGTGTTCGAAAATCGGTCAGTACAGTAAACATTTTTACGTAATTTTACACGATATGCATACTTAGTTAATTTATTTTTTTATAAAATAGTTCATGAAACTTAAAGAAACAAAATGAGATCTGCAGTAAACTGTATATTTTATAGACATGATACTTTTTATTAAAAAAAAAACAAAATCGGTTCAGATTTGTGGTGCGGATATCTGAAATACGAGACTTCAATTTTGTCGATTTTAGTTAAGAACAATCAGTCCGACGTGCAATTGTCTTTTTTGCACAATATTTGGGAAACGCCTGCGAGAGAGTGACAGAAAAACTATGTTCAGATGTTCGTTTTTTATCAATTTGCTATGCCACCTCATATCCTCTAAAGGAAATATATTTGCAAAAAAATATAAAATAATTTTAAAAGTTAATCCTATAATATGGATATTTTACTAAGGGGTCCGGCAGCTTTTGAACCATCAAATGAACGCTGATTTCGCGACTATGTCACCATAATGACAGTTTTATCCACATTTTAGTTTTTGGATTCAATTGTGCCTTGCGTCAGTCTGTATTATCACAGCTGTACAATAACTTCAATGTACAGCGTACAATGTGCGTCATAAGCCGTGTTATATCGCGTATGAAAGAGAATATTAAAATTACAAATTTTAATACCAACATAATAATGCCTTCATGAATAATCAATGTAACATATTAAAATGTGTATTATTCGGCCATTCAGACCAGCGTAAGTGGGGTGCTTCATCACAGTGATGCGCGTAAAAAATATTTTTAATATCTGGTGCTCGAATTAATGCAGGGGTGCCGAGACTGACCCCACTCTCCCGGACAATTGTAAAGAGTATAGAGGGATGATATTACAAGTCCTAAAATTTAGTGTTTCTACCTTTGTACGCAGTACTAGCTATTTTTGGAGTCTACACTCATGGCACACGTAAGGAATGTAGTAGTGTTGTGAATTGTGATGCTGCCCGCTTGAGTTTCACATTAGTAGTTTACCCTGAAAATGAATCCTAAAACTGTAGCTAAAATGTCGGAATGGATTCAACCTACGCGAAATCACCCAAAAATACGATACATATTGATAACAGTGACCGGGAAAACCTACGCACCTACTAGTATATGTATATAAACAGTAGTGTCTCGACAATCCGGACAAGCAAAAAATGGACCATGGAGGGTTACCAAGGACGGATTGTGGTCTGCAATACTTTAATGGTAATAAAACCTGCATTCTGAACATTGAATTTTTTTTTAATTATCAAAAGACAACCTAAACAATATTTACAATAGTGAATAATAAACACGTAGAAAGGCTGCGCGTTTGAAATAAAGTAAAAAAAACAGAACTGAAAAAAGAGACTCGGCGCTCGACACAGATGAAACGCCTTCACCAGAAACGCCCCATCTGTCCTGATTACTGCGATCGCCGGATTATTATTATTATTATTATTATGGATAACTTATAAAGCGCCATTTTCGTAATAAAATACCTCAAGGGCGCTTTACATGGTGATTCTATTGTTAAGTTAATTTAATTGAAGCTTTTAAATTTGTAATTCAATTAAAATAATTTATTTTGTTGTCACGTGTCACACATTCAAATGATTTAGAGAACAAGTGGGTTTTAAGTCTTTTCCGAAACATCACTTCACTTTCACAGCCTCGCACTTCTGCTGGGAGAGCATTTCATGCCATAGGGCCTGCGACCGCAAATGCGCGTTCACTAAATTTAGTGCGCCGTTTGCGTACAGGTATAATAACTTTTCCTCTCGCCGTAGACGTAGCTGATCTAAGCGTGAGACGCCTGTCAGCTAGTTTATCTGGAATGCATAGTTCCCTTAGATATTCCGGAGCTGAGTTGTGCAGTAACTTATACATAAGCCAACAGAGTTTGTATTCGACCCTCTGTGGAAAACGTAGCCGGATAATAATCACAATTTGTTAGGTTTAGATATTGTTCATCAATTGTATGTGAACACAACATGCACAAATCAGTAAAAAATAGTTTGTATTTTATTTTTTTAAATTATAAGCTTAGTTAAATTCAATAAATATTCTGAAACTTGTTAAATAAATTATAAATAACAGGTTATTACAAATTATTTTACCTAACTAACATAAAGGACTATTTGATTTTATATATTCCGATACAGTTCTCGGATAAGTTTTGATAGTATAATTAATTATGAATAGATCAACTAAAATTAATCATTGCACGCCATTTAAAATTACAACACAAACTCAAAATGAAAGTACGAAATAATTTGAAAAGCACAAATAAAAACATAAAAATTAAACGTGTGTACTATAAATGGAAATATCGATTAGGTAGAATAAAGAAGCATGAACAGTAGGGTGAGCCGATATTTTTTTTTCTGAATTTAAAATAGAAGTGGTCCAAAAAGTTGCCTTTTACATTATTTGGAATGCAAAAATATCAAAAATAAATTTGATACTACTTTTGGCCCTCTTTTTGGCCAATTTTTTACGCTAAACCGGCTGTCATTTCGTAAGTAAGGAAATTAGTTCAATGTTTTTTTTTTATATTTTCATTAAACCTGATTAAATAAGCATCTAAGGGCGTGAGTTGCACTTTGTTTTGTAATAAACGGGTAGAATTGTTTTAATGAGCCAATGTTTTCGTCAATATTTGCCAGGCGCTCAACGGAATCAGCTCCACGGAGTAAAAACTTGTGCATTTCGGTAGTTTTAAAACCTGTTTGAATTTGTAATATGATTAAGTTATATCGTTACTAACAAAAAAAAATATCAATGCAGATAATTAACAAAATATTCAGTCAGTTTTAAACGTCAAAACTCGGTTGAGGGTCAAAAGTAGTGTGAAATATTATCTTGAATAATTTTTACGTTTAATGATAAAATTGCAACTTTGAAGACCCCTTTCACTTTGATGTCTAAAAAAATAAAAAACTTCATTCTAATGAACAGCACTGATGGAAAAGGCCCATCGAGTGTTTCTATCCCGCTAGTACCCCTTACGCATCTCGCGCACGCCACGAACGTAGACACCTACTGTATGTATGTCTAACCGCGTATAAGGAAGTATAATGGCCAATATATTTCGCGGCACTTGAACTAACAGCCGAGTGATTATTAATTATCATCGTAAACACTTACCGTGTTGGTCTTGTGTTTTACTTCTAAACGGTATTTAGGGAACACCGCAGCATCTGTTCAAACCTTGTTATGTGTATATCAATTATGCGCGAAAAGAGAATTATGTATTTGATTGCTTTCATTTTATAAGCGTAACACTTATGAACATATAATAAAATATGAGTATGCATTCATGTCACGTACATATTTATTATGTTTAGTGTTCAAACCTTAAATTAATTATGAAATAAAGTGAGACTTGTCAATATCTTAATAAAGGCGAATAAATTTTCAAGACTAAAATATGGAATTCAAACGATGTACAAGGCTTACATCTGTTTATTTGTATACATTATTTAAACACTAATTAATTCATCTATCCAATGTTCGTTAGAAGGTGAAAGCTCATTGGTCAGATAAAAGGAAAACACGTGGAAGTGAAATATATTTTTTTAAAATACAACAACAAATTTAATTCTATCTATTTTGTGTAATTCTATTATGTAATGATGTACATACATCATATATATACACAGCTATATTGTATGAAACTGTGTTGTAGGAGGAATCCTGCAAAATTTTAATTGTGTCAGAACGAAATCGTGTTGTAAGAGACGGTGTTATTGGAGAATTATCTGTATATATACCCGTTTGAAGATGTTGCGAAAGCGGTCACTAATTATTCACTAAGTTTCCGGATCTAAATATCGTTAGTCATTAATTTATTTCTATAATAAATTACAATGAACGTTCACAAAGAATCACTAATAAACTGAAATGTTTTGTGTAATTCACTGGCTTGTTGTGTGATCGATTTAATCTTAAGTATTATAATTTATTCTTTTATAATGATTTTATGGTCATTCTTAAAAAAAAAAGATATTTTTTGATTACAAATTGCAATTCAGCGTACCAACAAACATTTCTCCAATTGTAAAGATCTTTATTAATATTATCTTGATAAAAATAAAACCACATTCCTAAAATAGCAAATGTCACAAACAACATTTTACTTGAGTGTTGATTTTGGAGCCACTGTTCGTTTTATTAAAAGGAAAATCTTTTTTTTCTTCAAAGAACTGTATTTATTATATGTGCTGTAAAAACAGCAATAATTTTGCATTGTTTGCACTAAGAAATAAATTGATATGTATTTTTAAAGCAAAAAATATTATAATAGAAGTAGTATATGCAGTTGAATGAACTTTAAAATTATGATAATTAAAAAAAGTATCTTCTTAACGTAGAAAATAACGTAGAAAATTAGAAGTTCTTAATTTGTTCATTTAAGGTATATATGTTTTTTTCCAGAATTTTTGAAAATCCCTTTTGTACAGAGTCGTAGAAAGAAAATTATAAAATCAAATTAACAAAAAAATTTAAGAAATCGTAATTGTATAGGTGTATTTAAATCAAGTTTTTTTTATTTTTACAGTGTTGAATTCGGTATTTGTAAAGAAAAATTCATTTAAATATTAAACACCAATTATTTAAGGAATTCCTAAAAAACATGAACGCTAAGAATGTATTTCATTTATGTAAAAATCCCTTATCTTTTTAAAATTCACTTCTGTACACCTGACCGCTCCTGATATTCTCCTGTGAAATTCCTCCCCCGAATTTGCATCACAAGGGGGACAATTAATTCTGCACAAAAGCTTTAAGCCTAATATGTACGAATCGTTCTTGAATCGGGTGGTGCGAAGCGGCTTTATTCCTCCACAGATTTTACAGTTAACCGATTATCTGCGCTCCTCTGCATGGGGTGGAAATATAACCGTAATGGGGGTGAACAATATTAATAATGTTTTATTTTATTATTTTATTACGTTGTGGGTTGTAGTACAATAGAATTACCACGGAGTATAGAGTAACAGTATTTGAATTAATTTTTATATAATCTCATTGATAATTCATGTTTCTGAGATATTATAGTATATTGTAAACTCAAATGCACTTTTCAAAATTTTCATTCGAATGTGTATTATTTAATATCTTTTACTGGGTTTCTGTGATTTTGTGGCTAGCGTCGCTGACTTTTGGATCAAAGGTTCAAACCCCGCTCTAACAGAACTTAATTTTGCATTTTTAATAGTGAGTTATTCACACGTTAAAAATAACTCCCTTAATTCAAATACTTGAATAGGTTTTTTTTTAAATTTTATAAATGAAAGTTGTGCGTATTTTTTGGGCGTGGTGATTATATTTATTAAAAAAATGGAGGCAGTTGCAAAAATTATACAAAAGATAGAAGAGTTTTTAAGAAAAAAACAATTTTAAGTGGCATTTTCAACGAGTGGCATTTTCAACGAGTGGCAAATAACTCAATATTAGAATATGAGAATCAAATAACTTTATATTAGAAAATGAGAATCAGATTGTGACAATGTGGGGTTTGAAACTAAGACCTCTGATCTATGCGTCCGCGACACTAGCCACCGGACCACACTTCGATTATTAGTTGATTGTATTGACAAACATCGGTATATAAATATCTTATTCAAAAGTTTTATATTTATTATTATAAAGTTGTTTATTGTTTACATAAAAATTGTACACTTTTTGTTTTACAATCTGAACTGATACCTGATTGAGAAAATATGAAATATGGTCATAAAGAAAACTAATAAAATGAATCGATATAAAAAAAAATATACAGAGGAGATATAGAATAACTTAAACAAAATTTTTATAAGGTATACCCATTAAAATCTTCGGAAACATAGTTATGTAAAATAAAATGTTTTTTTTTAAATATTAAAATGTCATCATTTTAAACAAAATTTAAAACAACTGAAAAACGGTACTTTTAAAAAATACTCCTAATATGGCATAAATAACTTTTAAATTCGGCTTTTTTTTGGGTAATTTAAAGTGTTTACTGTTTAAAAAGTTTAAACGTGTTTTTAATAAATATATTTTTTCGTTATTTCATCATTCCCTTTCCACTCATAATGGTGCACCATAGCACTGCATTGGTACATCAACCACAGCGTACCTTTTATTTATGTTGCGTGAAGTTCAGGTGATCAGTCTAATGTTTCGGGTGCTAGTTCTGGGTCGGCAAATTTTTTAGTAAAAAAACACATTTAAATAATAAAAAAAATCTTTTGTTTATATTGTTTCACAAAATTATGTATGTTTTTTTTAAATTTCATCTTGGGCTTAGTAAATATTTATTTTCTACCATGTTGAGTGAACTGAATTTGATACCTTTTGTATAGTAAGCAAATGCCTTCCATGTTTGTCCGCCTTAAGGTCTTATGTTCAGAGCGATATAAAATTTATCGTAAGAAAATGTTTATTTTCAGTATAAAGGAACATTAAAACGCATTTATATTCAAATAATTCCAAATTTAGGTTTACAAGAGTTATAAATATCAAAGTTTTACATTGCTACTACCATTTGCTATAAAATTAAGAATACAGTCGTGTTTGATTGTACTTATTAATAATAAAAAAGTGATAAATTTCTGGAGAGTCATGCAACAAACAGATTTCTTGTTTCTGAATCGTTCTGCGTGACTTCGAAAATTCATATCGCTATTATTCATACTGGTGACACCAATGTAAACCAACACGCACGGTAGACCCTTAATAACTTCATCCATACGTACCAACTACCTTCTTAGGACTTCGAGTACGAAATATGTATACAGGATGTCTCATCATTGATTAATATAGATATAAAAAATACATATATACGGTTTATTGGATTACTCGTCATTACTTAACATGCAAATGGGTACAAAATATATAGAATATATAAATCGGACAACTCATCATTACGCAACATACATACACACAAATACAGAATATAACGGATGTATCGGACTACTCAATATTACTAAACATACAAACGAATAAAAAATATATAGGGTTCACCGGACTACTTATCATCACAAATATGCAAGGTTTATTTCACTTTTCATTCTTAATATACATAGAAATTAATACAAAGTACATGGAGTGAATCGAACTTCTCATCATTACTTAACATACATAAGCTTATTTAATATACATTTGGGGTACATCGGGATTCACATAATTACTTCACATACGAACGGATACAAAATATATAGAAAGAATCGGACTACTTGTCATCACATAACATACTAATGGATACAAAATATCCAAGGTGACTCAAATATCCAAACTCATTCTTAATATACATAGAAATTAATACAAAGTATATGGAGTGAATCGAACTTCTTATCATTACTTAACATACATAAGCTTATTTAATATACATTTGGGGTACATCGGAATGCACATAATTACTTAACATACGGACGGATACAAAATATATAGTATTCATCGGACTACTTGTCATCACATGACATACTATTGGATACAAAATATGCAAGGTTTATCTCACTACTCATTCTCAATATACATACAAATTAATACAAAATACATGGAGTGAATCGAACTACTCATCATACAAAATAAACAGAATGTATCGATATTAAATACGAACGGATACAAATATACAGAGAGTATTGAACTACTCACCATTACTTAACTTACGGACGGATACAAAATATACATTTAGGGTATATTGGACTACTCATTAGGGTACATCGGACTCATTACTGCCCTAACCTACCAACGGGAACAGAATAAATAGTTTATATCGGACTCATAATTACTAAACAAGTTAGAATTCACACATTAATAGGGCAAACCGCTTGCTGAATACGGCTTATGCACTTATACCAGCAATCTCCTTTCTATTCATTAACTTATCATTTGTAATGTTGTTTTTCCTGAAATTCACAGTCTACATTAAGTAATGGTTTAAACAAAGCCGTAAAGTAATGCTGGCTACAATCGGTAAATAAATAGTGTAGTGAAAATCTGGACGAAGAGACAGGTACGTCTTGAAACCAGGAGACATAAAAAAGTCAGAAAGTGGTTATTTCCTACTTATATTACTAACATCATCATCATAATTCTTATATTTACTAACAAAACAAAAAAAAAATATTGAAAACGGTAGTGACTGTGTTGCATTACAAGTTTTTTTTAAAAAATAAATATTTGCGTTCTTATGATTTACCCAGATATTAAATCTTGAGGTCCATTTTCAACGAGTTGTAAATAACTCACTATTAGAAAATGTTGGGGTAGAGTGGGATACAAACCACAGACCTTTGAGCTCTGAGTCCGGGACACCAGCCACGGGACCACAAACCTTCCTCAAAAATAATATTGATTCTTATCACGACTGGTCCAAAATAAAAAACCTTGAATTAAATATTAGCAAATGCAAAATAATTTCCTACCGTGGAACTAAAAGAAATCTTGCTTTTGGTTATAAAATTAATTATCAAATCCTTTCCGTTGTAAATTCAACAAGAAATCTCGGAGTCTAGACAACAAACTTAACTTTCATGAACACATTGAGTGTATCATAAACAAATCTCTAAAACTCCTTGGCTTTATTAATAAAGCAACATCCAATTTTGATGATATATTTACCGTAAAAATACTTTGCTACTCTATGGTTCGTCCAATTCTTAAATACTCTGTAATATGTTACTCGCATAAATCATGTCAAATCATTTTATCATAAATTTATTTAAAAAGTTGTTTACAAACCATTGAGATATAATATAAAGAGAAGACACTCCATACAAATCCAAGCTAAAAAGTCGTCTCCAAATGAGAGGAAATGACCAGCGGACGACGCCAGTATCGTCACGTCATATCACGTCGACTTTTACAAACAAAACCAGTAGTACAGTAAAAAGCACGGACCGTTTACATCGGCCTGCTGTTAGTTCTATTCAGTATGTCGCTCCCTTCCGCATACGCGTCACCTTTGTTAGTCGTTTCACTATACGCCCGACTAACTATGTAAGCAGGACACAGATTGGAGATAGTTTACAATTACGTTGTACGTTTAATTAATACTGGTAACATATTAAATAAATGTTTGTAACATTAAAAGAGCTATTTCAAACAATTATTGATTAAGATAGAAATATTACTTACTGGTAAAAGGTTATTCCATCGCTTTTTATATCTTTTCCAGATCGATTTGTGCAGTATCTTAGCGTACATATAGACATTTTAATAATTGCGAGGAGAAAAGTATCTGGGGAATGCTCGCAACAGACTAGTCCGTTCTATCAAACATATGCCAATTGGCCGCAGGTCGAGGGACCATATTTCGAACGCTCATATTTACTCTAGATATATACCTCAATGTTACAAACTAGGAATTTCAAGAGACAACCGTAACTCTACTGAAATGGAGCTTTTTCTTAATTTATCGAGTGTTTCAAAACGTCAATTTAATTTCCATATATAAAATACTCAATGGTTTATATGATGTCCCAACTATCCTCCAACAAATACCTCTTAATGTTCCTTCACGTAGACTCGGAAGTAATGAGATTTTATTCCTGGATCATCATAAGACTAACTCTACCCAGAATTATCAGATTTGTTAACGAAAATAAGGATCTGAACTATTTTGATAACAAATAAAATAACTTTTATAATAAACTCAAGATAACGTTATAAAACTCAATAAACTTCGTATATCTATAATCAACCTGGTTCCCACAAGGTATGTCCAATATACTTATTTTTTTCTGTTTCTTCTTCTAATTGTTACGTTTCTAGTTTTATGTTACCGGATCTGACTTTTTTTGTTAAAGTAAATGTTTCACATGGACTTCGTCTGTAAATCTATTCAAATAAAAAAACAAAATACCTTATTTTAATTACCAATACCCTTAGAGTATATACATATATATACTCTAGGCGGCTCCCGACCGAAAACATTGGCAGTGCATTTTTTTACATGTTGTCAACTTGTATATTATTAAGTTCAATAATATGATAGGTCTGACGTGATAAACGAGTACTAGTATGACAGCCCGCGTATCGGAAATAGAAACACTAAATGCGCCCAACATAATACGCACGTTATAGTTAACTAAATTTGTACTAATATCATGTTATTACGCATGTTCAAAGTGACATTTCAAATGAACTTCAAATCTGCGCATGCGTCGGCAATGCCCGGAATATGTATGTTATCTTCTCTCTCTAACGCACAATTCATCGGTATGAAGTATTGTCTGTCTCGCTCAAATGACGATTTTAGGAAATATAATATAGCTCTTACAAATTCAGGGTAAAATATTGTGCAAAACAAAATATGCACTGGGACAATTGGGCATGCGTAGATAAGATGAGAAAATCGTCCGCTAGAGTCGATTTCGCTAGATCTTTTGGCGCTAGTATTGAATATTATGATGTTTACGTGTATTGCAACGAATCCCTATTTCTTTCTACCTACTTATAACATATTTTACTATCAATAAGATTACTCATTTATTTACACAAAATTTTACTTACCAGTGCACTGCACTTATGCACATACAAAGGAACCACCTCTAACCTACACATAAATAAATAAGAAAATCGGCAATCTCTCGGGCCCATTTCTTGTAAGTTCGCTGCCGGATTACACGAAACCATTCATGTAACTCGATATTGACACCTGCAGTTTTATTATTAGTGGTAAAGTCGCCCATAAAAAGTCTAACAGCTTTTTTTATACACCGAATCATGTAAAAACCTGTTCAAAACAGTATCATAAGCGATCCATACAAAATTCTAGCCTATAATTATATAGCTTCTTGCTCTTTCATAACAAATTAACGTGTAAAAGTAGATAACCAGAAATGTTATTGTCCCTATTTATAAAATAGATTTTAGCTAATGAGACCAAACAGCTTTTAAAGAGTTTAATCCAGGTACTTTCAATTTAGTCAATATACAAAATATTAAGTTGTATATTTAAAACACTAACTTTGCACTAAATGTTATTAAATATTTGTTTATAAAACGGTTGCTTAATAACAAAGATAAAAATAGTTTATTAAATAATTCAGGTGTTTACCAATTAAAATGCAATTCTTGTCCTTCAGTTTCCGTTGGAAGAATATCAAGAAATGTTGATATTTGTGTTAAAGAACATATGAGGTGTCTTCGCAAATCACCTAATCAATTTAAATCATAACTTCAATAAAAATACAAGAGTTAAAATCTTACATACAAATAATGAAGGGTTAAAAGTAAATAATATGAAAATATTTCACATTAGGAAAGCTTTCAAAAATAATGTTCCTTTGATCAATAATCAAACAAACTTCCAATATAATCCTTTATACGATGTTTTACTGTAATAGTCACCCAATAAAACCTATTAAGCTTATCCCCTCCCTCCATCCCCTCTACTTTTTTCATTAATTCTCAAACAAAATCAAAGAATATTTTCATAATTTAATCAGTGCACGTTTATCCTAATCAGTGCATAGGCTTATTAAAATGCATGTCGTGTTGGTTTTATATTTTTGTGCAACAACTGTGGTGAAGGTGTATAGTGGGTTTTGCATGTTGGTTTGCATGTTGATTTAATTGGTGTCCTGGCGAAGAGACGGGTACGTCTCGAAACCGGTAGACATAGAAAAGTCGGTAAGTGGTTATTTACAAATATTTAATAACATTTAATAAATAATCGTTTGATAACAATATTTTAGTTTTTTTCTGTCTGATGTTCATAGTCATCACTGCTCAAAAAAAAAAAAAATTTTTTATAGTTTTTCTTAAACTAGTTTGTTTTATCATAAATACAATGTTATTAATAACATTTACAAATTAAGAATAATTATGAAATGTTGTTTCTAATTTTATTCATATGCCGCTGATCGTGATTATACATAAAATATAAATATAAAGCGGCGCGACATAAAATGAGATAATTTATATGTTTTTTACTAGTTTCATTACGTAACTCTGCAACCGTTCTTCGCTTCTTGTCTAGGCCGAGAAAGGACGCGTGATTTACGAGAATTCTTTCCCAAATGGTAATGACAATATAAATAAATGCTGGTATTTAGAAAAAATATGAAAATAATTTGCATTTTACACAAATAAATTAAAGTTTGGTTATTCTGCTTTTCAAATTCTTTTATATAAACAAATTATTTCAAGAGTCTAAACAAGATTGTTACCTACCCGTTTACGTTTATCAATACGTTTAAGGA
The DNA here is from genome assembly GCF_059751315.1 of Micrasema longulum. Classification (NCBI taxonomy): domain Eukaryota; kingdom Metazoa; phylum Arthropoda; class Insecta; order Trichoptera; family Brachycentridae; genus Micrasema; species Micrasema longulum. The sequence continues at coordinate 85,987 of NW_028278094.1, forward strand.
ATACGCATTTTATGATAAAATACATAAAACTAAAATTAAACCATGATTTTTTTAAATTATGTTTTTTGTTATTGATATGTAGTATCTATTACCTATTGTGACATCAATTGAGTAAGTGCATTTGATGCAGATATTTTCAAAATTTTAACCTTGCAAATAATAAAAAGGAATGTCGACCTATCAATACACATAGACGCGCTCTAAGCCCTCAAAAATGAAAACTCTTAACTGATGCCCAAACGCTCCAGCTGAGTGTGACGTGAGCTTGACGTTTATAATTGAAACTAAAATGCCTGCTTGTGTTGTTAAAGCGTCTAAAAACCGCTAAACATTGCAAAACGGACGGCGTAACTTTAAACAATGCTTAAAATAATTATTTTTCGAATTTATTTTAACTTTAAATCTTAAACTACTCCTAGCGGCACAAAATCAAAGTTCTTTTTCGGACAGGGATGCACTGGTAGGAATAAGGTTAAAAAAAATAAAATATATTAGCTGTTAGTGGTATATTTTTCATAACCTTAACCCATATCCCCTTTTTGCCATCTGCTGACAAGCCTCTAAATAGAGGCTAAGTGGGTTTTTCCTATAAAAAAAAATATTATTTTAGCAATCCTCAACATCCAGGTAAAATAAATAAAAAATAAAATAATTTAAGGAAAACATCTGATTGGGATGGACAAAAACGAATGTTGTTTCGAAACATTAAAATATAAACTTTTTTATAAATCAAAAATGAGTATCCTCCCATGTTTGGTAGTATGCAGTCTCCACAAATGCAGCCCTGGTGTAAAAAATAAACAAAGTCGGTAACTATGGGTACGTCTTCGTGTCATTACTTTTCTGAAGATTTCGCTCTATAGGGCGGGTCAATATGCATTAATAAGTTGATGCATGTAGGTAATTAAAAATGTTATAATTGAAAGTTCGTGATGAACATTATATTCATCTTTCTGTCCATTGGGTTGTTTTTTTGTAGTAATTTAGTTAATAATATTACATTATCATCATCATCCTTATTTCTGCTCCAGTCGGCCAAGGGCACTGCATTGGTAAAGCAAATGCATTGTAATTCGATCATATGTTACATAAAGGTAAGATGATCAGTCTAACGCTAGGTACCAGTCCAGGAACAATGAAATACTAGTTCATAAAATCTATAAACTATATATTTTACGTCTACTCTGCCAAGAATCGAACCAAGGACCATAAAAATGGTAAGCGAGCATCCAAACTACTGGAAGGACATATTTCCTTAGCCAGGGTTTTTATTTGAAAGCAGCCATCGAGTCGAAAGCACTTGACCAGGTTTTTGGTTCTATTTCACAGACAGAACTGTTTTCCACCGCCTGGACACAGAGAAAATGTTACACAAATATTTAAAGTACTGTTAGTTACAACACTTTATTTTAATGTTGCATATCACCTGCTAGAAGGCGATACGGTTGGCTTGGCCGTATACTGCAGATGCCTCTTGAGAGTCCTCACCACGCTTGCCTTCTTTACAAGGCATCAGGTTCTCGACGTTCTGGACATCCACTGCTGACTGTTTGTCGGCAGTTCATGTCAGGGCTACGGGACGCGAACCTGACTTGGGAGGAACTGGCAGCCGACAGAGATGCCTGGAGTATCTTTGCGGACACCATATGCTCCAACTAGGGGGCGGACATGGAATGATGATGATCATGTATTATTTATTTTTCATTTTTAAGTGAAATAAGAAGTATGCGCCGGGTTCTTTGTAAATTAAAACTAAAAAATGTGGTTAATTTGATGGCTTCTCTTGGGTAAAAATCTTTAAAAAGGAAAATCAAGTGTCTATTATAAGATCTGGTGGTGGTCTAAAAAGACAATTTAATAATTTATACACATTTAAGTATCGAAATTCACCAAACGTAATAAATTAATATTCGGTATAATTTCTAAATCTCAAATGAGCAATTCAACATTCCTTTGCGATGAAGTCGTCTCCAAACGTTGGATTACAAACGAGAACAAGATATTACCACTGCACGAGGTGTTTCCCTGGCCGGATCTCGCTGTGATTTCCCCCATAACGGCAGTGGGGAATGTGTTCACAATAATTCCATCGAATTATCGGCTCGAGCATTGATATCTTTACCGGTGATGGAGTGTCGGGGCTCCGCGGGGCGCCGCTGGCCGCTTGCCTCCGGCTAGACAGAGGTCCCGAGAAGTATGGCAGCATGCCATGCGCATATTCTTTTCATTCTTAGAATGGAATACAAATTATACGGAGAATAAATATTTTCGCTTAAAGTCCCCGAGGATAATAAGTAACGCTTTGGCGAGGGTAATTTGTTTGAACGGGTTAATTTACTATGCTCTGCGGCAGTGGCTTCTCGTGACTCCTTTTGATTTTGCAGAGGGGTTTCGATTCGCCTTTATTTTTAATCAAGTTGGTAATAATTATCTTGGCTTCCAATATGACTTCAATATTTTTAGACCAACAAACTTAACTAATCCAAATTAAACTTTCAGATCAAAATTACTTTAGGATACCTACTCAAAATTTAAATAACAGAATTCAATTGGTAAAAACATCGGGAATTTTAATCTCAGCTTGATTTTGGTAAAAACCATGACAATATAAATAATAAAAAAAATTATCAAACGTAAAATCAAACGATTATTTATTGAGTACAATAAGCATTATCTACATGTCAGAGACGCCTCTTCTTTATTCAAATTGAAATCAGGATTAATTCAATTATTTAAATTTTTGAGTTTTGTCGTTTTTTTTCCCTCCCATACCCGCCTCCTTTCTTCATAGTACAGAGTACATTTTTAGTTTATTTTTGTTTCAATTTTTTCTCACAAAAATACAAGATTCTGTATTATTATACCTAGAATACGTCCATATGCATCTTATTTTCTTAAATTGAACGGATTATGCAGGTAGGAAGAAAACGCCTTAAAGCAATATACCTGCCCGAACATGTAGGTACATAAAATTGTTAAATAAATAAAAATTACCAATTTTCCAGTTTGCCAATTATTATTTTCAAAAAAATATTTTTATTTTTAGAAAAAGCGTAAATAAAGTAAAGATAAGTAAAAAAGCAAATAGCTAAATCTGTAGCTATTTCTAAGTTACCTGTTTAAGTAAAAATACGTAAACATTTTCACATTGCAAAATGTATCATAATAATAATATATCTTCGTCTCCACGCGGATGATGGATACAGTTCTGTGTGTAAAATTCTGTGTCGAAAATAGACTTTTCGAATCGATATGTAAATATATATATAGTAGGAAAATTTACATAGTGCCATTTTTGCGAAAATCACCTCAAGGGCGCTGTACAATAAATAAATATCCCAGAACGTCTTGCAGCTACAGACCGCATGGACGGTTGGGATTCTAGTTCCTAGTTTCCAATTAAGATCAATTCAAAATTATAATAGATAGGAGCTAGATTACGCGACTAGTTCTCTATTTCTGTTGTAATATTGCCTTGTCTATAAATAAACTCAAAATATTGTTGATAAAACCAATTGGTCTAAGGAAATGGATAAAAAAATATATTTATATGTTCAGGCGCTGCCTGAATATAGGCGAAATAATTCAGTCAGGTTTATCTCACTCGCATCAATAATGGTTAAAATGTCTTAATTTCTATTCAGTGTTTTCAGCTCTTTAACTTTACAAAAGTCAACAAATGAAAGAATTTAAGAAATATTGATGTTTAAACATAGAATGGTGCATTGTACACAGTGCATAAAGTGGCCTCTTAAACCAGCCAACGACAGGTCATAAGCTATGTAAATGACTTCCATATTTTCCTATATAAAATGTTATCCATCTCTTTTGTAAAATAAAATGTCGAGAAAATTTCAAAGTGTAGCAATTAAAAAATAATATTATTATTAGTTTAATCAATTACCAGCTATGTGATTTTTCATATTAAAATATAAATAAATATATATTTTTTTTAAATCACTAAAAATGTATGAAGAACATTTTTTTTTCTTGTCGACTGGTTTCAAAACATTGCTATTTTTTTGTAAAGGCATAAAATAAAAATTGACATTAAGATAACCATTTTCGAAGAAATCGTAATCCATACAAAAATACAGAAGTAGACACTGAACAAAATGTTACCTAATTTATTTATTTATTTGAAGGACTTATGCAGTCTTATGCAGTAAATACAATTTATAATATTGCATTCACGTTTTTTACTTGTTATTTTTTGCAAGATATACATATTATTTAATGTTAATTTTTACTTTATGCCTTTACGAAGGAACAGTCATGTTTTGAAATCAGCCGTCAAATAAAAAAAATACGTATTTAGTGAGTCAAAAAAAGAGTTGACGTTTATTTATATTTAAAAAATATTACTTTATTATTTTATTGATAGTGATATTTTTTTTTATATATTTTTAATAAATGGTGTATAATGTTATGTTTAATGTTTTAAACATTTTTTTTACCATGTTAGATTATATTTATTTATTTATTAAGAAAATCATACAGTCTCTTTTATAAATGCAAATTTATATACATTTTTTTTTTATGGAAATGAAATAAAAAGTACATGAAAGGGAAAAGACATTGTATAGCTCCAAATTTACTTTCCTTTCCTTTCTCTCTGCTTCCATGAACATCTAATTTCTTGTAAAAATTCACAACCAACAATGTTTTTTTAGATGCGTATTAACTGATACTATGTATTTCCACAAAAAACATTTTTGTTTATATACCGTTTAAATGAGTTTTTTTATAACTCCTGAGGGTTCAATATGTTATTCATGTATTAAATATTATTTTAACAAACAGTCGACAATGATATAATAACATAAAAAAAGATACGGTTTAAAGACAGACCAGCGAAGATTCTAAATAAAAATCGTACATTTTATATTGTGGTACAACAAAAGGTGCGTTTGTGTGAATTTGTATGAGCGTAAGTGTAGAGGTGTGTTTGTGTGTATTTGTGTGGGAGTAGTAGTTCAGGTGTGTGTAATCGTGAGCATCGTTAAGAAACAAGTGGGAGCGTATCGTAGCCAGAAAGAATGAGTCTTAACTTATTTTTTAATAAATTGAGGGGCATGTTAAATATGTCAATAGAGGCATTATAGTTTGAGCAAGAACGATAGAAGAAAGAGTGTTGTACGTTGTACATAGTTAGTGCTATAGACTGGCAGATGAAATAAATACTTATTTCTTGTCACGCGAAAGAGGACATAAAAAATAATTTTGGAGAGTAGGTTAAAAGAGTCTACTTTTTATATAATAATTTTTATAAATAGCGTAATTCAGATATAGTCCGTCTATTTTTAAGGGTAAAAAATCCACTTTGTTTATCAGATTGTCTGTAAGTGCAAACAAAGCGTTTTATTGTTATTTTTTATATTTGGTATTTTTTTCAAGAATATTTGTGTTTTCTTATTGCAAAAAAATATCAAGATTCTCACTACTGGGTGCGGATAAGGAATTATGGTTTATGATTTTTTTTAAATAAATTATGAAAAAAAAATATTAAAAAACAAAAAAAATTTTATTTTAAATTTATTTTAATTGCAAAGATTTCAATAAAATCATCTATATTAAATTAACATTTTTGTATCGCAAATGCCAATGGGAAAAACAAATCCCAAAATTGAAAAAATTGTCTACAACATCTCCATACAAAGTCACGAATCTCATTTAACCCGTTGTACCTTCGTTTCGTATGTTTGTTGTTCAACTTATGACAGTTCATTTAGACAAATACAGCATACCAAATCACAACATGTCACATCTATCCTAATGAATGTATTTGTGTGCTCGAGTCGCTATCGTTTCCACGAAGTACGAAGTCTCGCATATTATAAACAAGCATCTTAGTATGGGAAGGCGTTCATTCCGCGACCGGCCGATCGCTTTGTCCGAGGAATAGCCCCACGAAAATGAGCTGGTGAAATATGGTGCTCTTAATGTCTTACTCTTTGGAACATCCATTCATGTGCGAAATTATGACACATTGTTCGATATTGTCGAATTCCGTGATTTGCAGCCCGAACGTGTGAAGCGGTGCCAAGGAGAAATGTTTATTTCAAGATAATTGATGTATGACCTTTGTCAACATAACTTAAAATACTTATTTAAAATAATTTTAATGTTGTAATCTCATAAAAAAATTGTCTTTAAAATATGTCTCCTCGTGTGTACAAAAGACGAATTTTTATTTTATTTAAAACAAACATACATATGTATTGATTGACGCGAGAATTAATGAGTATTGAGGTATATAACTATGGTAAAAATGAGCGTTCAAAATATGTTACCTCAACCTGCGGCCAATTGGCATATGTTTGATAAAACGAACTTTAGTATGTTGCGAGCATTCCCCGGCTACTTTTTTCCTACTAAAATGCCTATATTTATTTATTTATACTTTTACATTGTTTGAATTTTTTTTGTACGGTGTCCCGTGCCGAGGGAAACATTTTACAAAATGTGAAACATGAAAAGTCAACATAAAAATAACAATAAAAAAGCGTAAATTAATCCAATTAACCTAATTATAATTAACATAATAAACAATAAAAAACTAAAATATTCATAAAAAACCAAACCAATTTATATAGACCAATAGAAAAAAATTCATAAACAGTGCACACATTTTAACTATTTAGCTTGATCTTCTCATCGATCCGTGCGCAACCCACCTCCACTATCCATTTTTAATAGCAATTTTATATTGTGAGAACTTACTAATTGTCCTTATGGATAATGGAAGTAGATTGTACACTTTAACCGAGTAATAGGCCAATCCTCTTTGACCGAAGGTTGTATTTATTTTTTTACTTTTTTGCTGCATCAGGGTGGAGTATCTAGTAACTCTTGTATTTTTAACGGAAGGCACAGAATAATGTTTACGTGCGTATAGTAACAAAGTTTTTACATAAATTTGTTTTATAGATTTGACATTAAGATTTTCAAATATACCGAGGGAGCTAGTTCTGATTGGGACTCTTAAGATAATTTATATTAAAGCTTTTTGTGCAATTATTATTTGCTTGATCAGTGTGTCATTTGCACATCCTCATCCAATTATCCGATATTCCAAAACTGATTGAATTATTACTAATATATTTTTACAAGTTCTTTTAGGCTGATTCTATTTCTTGTAGTTTTAAAAAAGTAAATTTGGTTTTTCAATCCTTTTTTAATATGATCAAATTGATTAGTCCATCTTTAATTCCCATCTTTATAAATTCCCAAGTATTTAATTGAATCTACTCTGTCCAACAATTACGATAGGCTAAGATACTGCACAAATCGATCTGGAAAAGCGATGGTATAACCTTTAACCGGCAAGTTTAAAATAGCTATTTTAATGTTAAAAACGTCTTATTAATATGTTGCAATTCATAAGTTATCTTCTGTCTCCGTCCTCCTCAGATAGTCGGGTCAAGCAATGGTGACGCGTATGCGGAAGGGAGCGACAAACTGAATAGAACTTACAGTAGACCGATGTAACCAGTCCGTGTTTTTTACTGTACTACTTGTTTTGCTTGTCAAAGTCGACGTGATATGACGTGACGATACTTGCTCCTTCCGCGGGTCATTCTCTTTCGAGGACGACGTTTTAAATGCATACGCAAACAATTGCCGGTTGATGCCGCCCGTCAATCAATAAATTTTATTGATAAAATAAAATTTATTGATTGACGGGCGGCATCAACCGGCAATTTTATGCGTTTGTAGTGTCTAGAGTCGATTATTGTAATGGTATCTATGCAAGTCTACTAATGAACAAAATGACTCGCCTACAGTCTGTATTAAATGCTGCAGCGAAATTTATTTTTGGAATCTCTAAGTTCAGTCATATCCCTCTACTACTTCGGGAATTACACTGGCTACGTTTTCCACAGAGGGTCGAATACAAACTCTTTTGGCTTATGTATAAATCACTGGACAACTCTGCTCCGGAATATCTAAGGAAACCATGCAATTCAGATGAACTAGCTGACAGGCGTCTCACGCTTAGATCAGCTACGTCTACGGCGAGAGGAAAAGTTATTATACCTCTACACAAACTGCGCACTAAATTCAGTGAACGCGCATTTGCGGTCGCAGGCCCTATCCCATGGAATTCTCTCCCTGCAGAGGTGCGAGGCTGTGAAAGTGAAGTGATGTTTCGGAAAAAACTTAAAACCCACTTGTTCTCTAAATCATTTGAATAAATCCGTAGCATGTGACAACAAAACAAATTGTTTTAATTAAATTACAAATTTAAAAGCTTCAATTAAATTTATTAATCTAAAGAATTACTATGTAAGGCGCCCTTAAGGTATTTTATTACGAGAATGGCGCTATATAAGTTTTCCAAGATGTTTTTTTTTTTTTTTTTAAGAAATATTCGCGTTCTTATGTTTTACCCAAATATTTAATTTTTAGGGCCATTTTTAACGAGTTGTAAATAACTCACTATTAGAAAATGGAATCAAGTTGGGGTAAAGTGGGATTCGAGCCACTGAACTTTGGTCCGTGAGTCTGAGACATTAGCCACAAGACCACAACCCAAATAATAATAATAATAATAGGACCCCCAACACATGACCAAATTTCGCGTGTGCCCGCGCTGCAAACGCAAACGTTTACCACTGTGGCTCCGGACTTAGAAAAGGCATTGCCCGTATAGGAACTTTTTACTGTACCGCACTGCTTTTCTTTTTTTATTTAAGCTCGGTGCATAAGTCAAATATTGGTTTGTCATTATATATTTGTGACATAAAAAAAAAATTAGCGAAATTAGCAGTTCACAATGGAGTCCAAACATGCGAGTTGATTTTATAGATATTAAAGATAAAAAGATCTTACCTTCATGAAACAAAAATGATCAAAATACGCTGCGATTAGTGCACCAATGTAGTGCCCTATGCACCATTAGGTGCAGAAAGAGAACGATGATGATAAATAAAAAAATGTTTAGTATATTGTTCATGTCACTCAAGTTTATAGTTATTGTTTGGTGTAAATTTAACTTTTTAAAATATTACTCAGGAACTCAAAATTCACAAATTAAATTTAAAATTAATAATCAGATTGGTTAGGTAAGTAGATGGTAAATAGCTTCCAATTGTAAAAATATTTTCTGAAAGTACCAACGAATTTATAAAAAAGTTTATATAGGCGTGGCGGGAAAATCGATTTGAAACGTTAGTTTACTTGGCAATAAATGTCGGGCATAAATATTAAACTTTATAGCTTCCAATTATTATGCTCATTGTGAGAAAGACAATCGAACGGAGGAATATAAAAAGAGCGAAATCTTACTAGAATGTATGGCGTATGGACTTTACCAATACAATAAGTCATATTTAAGTATTTCGGTAAAAGTATTTGGTATCCATAATATGGCAGGGGCGAATCGTTCAAATATGCGATCATGCACAGCTTACCGTTATATTTGTATTTCGATAAAAAAAAAATAGTAACTACATATGTTTATAAAAAAACATGTAAATTAATTGTTATTTATTATAAATCACCACCACCGTTTATATCTTCCTACAGTAAAAAATATCAATAAAGTGCGGCCAGCACGTTTTAAGTGAACGATGATGCTAGCCTCAGCTTATTCTTCATACAAAAAAGTACACTATATTTTACATCTTTAACTCAGTGGCGGTTACTTAGTACTGAAACAAGCTTGGAGATTGCAAATATTGTTTGAAGATCCTCTGTTTGGAAACTAATATTTTGATCATTATTTCCGATGGACTATTTTTTTTGATAGGATATCGTTGGAATAACGGCAAATTATGTATCACATAGGACATGTGGCGTTTGAAGTGGCTGTTTTTGACATTATATTTTTTTTTTTAAATCGACCAGTACTTAGTGTTGATATTTCAATCATAATGGACAAATCTGTTGGATGTCATCGTGGTATTTTTCAATATCCTTTTGTTTAAAAAAGAGTTGTTTCAAAAAAATATTGAACAAAGCTCCATATAACGCAAAGTTAATAATAAGTGCTGTTTAATTTTATTTTCAAAAAAACAGAAAAAATAGCCATTTGTTATCTATATTATGCATAAAAATATTCCCCTTGTATTATGTACTCATATGAAGGTATAAATCAATGAAAAAAAATGTAGATTACGTATAAATATTATAATTTATTGTTTTTTTTGTAGTATAATTGTTAATTATATCAAAATATAAAAGTAGTTTGCTTATTTTTAGCGGAAAATATTAGTGACAACACATTTTTAAAGAATTTTTCCAATTTATTTTATTTAATATAAACAAAACGACCATTTAAAAAAAAGTTTTATATTTTAAGCACTGACTTTGCGGTTTTTCATTTGAATAAAATAATAAAAAAAAAACAACTATGTTTTAACCACTAATACATAAAGAAGCTTGTACAGCTTTGAAACTGGTAGGCAGAAAAAAAGTAGTTTAAACCAAGTGTTTTAAATTTCTTTTATTAACGAAAAATTTCCAAAAATTAGTCAAATTGATTTCAACGTTATTTGATGAATATATAATCAATAAAATAGTTTGTTCTTAGACCACCTTAATTTATTTTGTAGCACCAATTATTTATAAGTTTAGAAAATCACTTGTAGATGGAAGAATCTGTGCTTACCAAAACTTGAAGTAACTCAAAACAAACTCAAGTAGTCTTAGATCAAAAAGTGTCATCAATTGTATATTAAATCCATTTAAGTATATAACTAGAGTAAACATAAGCGTTTAAAATATGTTCCCTCAACCTGCGGCCAATTGGCCGATGTTTGATAGAGCGGACTTTAGTCTGTTGCGAGAGTTAGCCAGATACCTTTCTCCTCGTAATTACTAAAATCGCTATATGTACTGCAAAATCTAAGATACTACACACATCGATCTGGAAAGCGATGGTATAACCTTTCACCGGCAAGTAATGTTCTTATCTTATCAATATTTGTTTAAAATGATAAAATAAAGGTGTTATTAAGATTATTTAAGCTTTCATATTGATCCAAAAAACGTATTATTTTTTAAATCTTATTATGGCATTATTTTTCTTTTTCATTTTTACCTAGCTAAATACTAGTCACTTTATGTTTATGTTAAATTATTCTCAATTTTAATTTTCTATATTTATATTTAGAACATAAGATTTTCTCACTTCAATTGTTATCTTTTATTTGTTATCGTAGATTTGTATGTTTATTTTTAAATTAAAAAAAAATATTTTTTTACTAATGTGTTTAGTTTTAATTATTTAGTTAAATTATATAGTTATATTTTATAGTATATACCACATAATGAATTATTACTGCTGTGATTATTTCTGTAAAAAAAATTATTGTAAAAAGTTCTTTGAACCGTTCATTTATAAATAAATAAATAAAATAGCTTTTTTCATGTCAAAAAACGTCCTATGTTGCAACTCGTGAGTTATAATCTGTCTTAGTCCTGCTCAGTTAGTCAGGAGCAACATAGTAAATAGAACTTACAGTAGACCGATGTAAACAGTTCGTGCTTTTTACTGTACTAATTGTTTTGCTTGTCAAATTCGAGGTAACGATACTTGTTATCTCCGCTAGTCAATCCCTGTCCTTAGGCTACGACTTTTTAGTTCAGATTTGTACGAAAGTTATCTCTGTATATTATTTCTCAATAATTTAATCATGTTATTTCACAAAGTTAATGCCGATTCAACCGATAATATAATTTAATAAATTTGATCCATCTTTTATATTGTCGATTACATAAAATCATGCGTTTTATGTATATGATTCAGATTTTGTCAATTATAGAATAGAAAAAAGATAAATGCAATTATAGTGTCAATATTTATTGTTGCGCATTGCAGATGATACGAAGCCATTTATTGTTATTATATATGGCAGTCTCGGGGCCTGTCCCCTGTCAAAATATATGGTTCAGCTTTACAGCCTCGGCTGGACAGTTGTATACATTTGAAAAGAAAGACATGAAATTAAAATGTAAAATGTACAAAACGCACACACAAAACGAAAATCATTTGACAAAGCTTCAACAAACGGCCATGAACAAGACATCGCCACAAGCGAACAAGGAAACAAAAATAAGCATTCTTTGACGTTGCCGCTCTAACTGCGCTAAAAATTCTTAAATAAATTGCTCCAAGGAGATAATTTTACAAAGTTATTGGACGAAATGATTTTAAATTGACTGATTATTGATAAAAATTGATAATTTAAAAAAAGTTAATTAAAAAGTGAATAAAAAAAAAAACGAATCAAACATACGTAATTAATATCTGGGAAGTATTTTTACTAGGGATAGAAATACTGAGCAATATACTAAAAGAACAATGAGTGCCTGGGATAAGGTGAACGGTGCACTGAAATCTTTCTTGGCAAATAAATGTTTATCGCAAGATGTAAAACTAGCCGTTCACAATGGATGGTGTATGTTCTTATGTATTTATTTATTTATTCATATTTTTTGCTTACAAACTATAATTAATAATAAAAATAATGTGACCTTATTGGGGTTTCCCGTACCGAGGACACTTAATAATATACTTTTTTTAAATTAAATTTGAGAATAAATAAAGAAGACTAACTTAAAAAAACAAATATAATTAACAAATATTCAGACAGTTTTAAAAACAAGGTATTTATGTACATCTATATTATTTATATTACAAAACACACAATGAAAATAACAAAAACCTAACATAAGCTATACACTTGTGGAGCAGTTGATTCAATATTGGTATGGGCGAATGAGACAATCCATTTTACTTCTACCTAGCTCCACTATCCATTTTTTAAAACCTTTTAAAACATTTTCTAGTTACAAATTGTTTAAATAGATAGTGGAAGTAAGTTATAGATGAAAGCGAAATATGGAATTGAAAAAACAAGGATGAAAGTAGATTGAATGCTGTCGAAATGCGATGTCGAGAAGGACATGGCATGACCAAATCCAACAAAAACTTGACATGTCAATCATAGAACGAAGGTAAATTACACAAACCCTTACTGAATTAATCAAACCAATTTACATTAGAAACTTCGTATGACATTCAAAGGAAAATTTGTTGATTTTTGTAACAAATTAGTATCTAAATTGTTGCAGCACAGAGAAAAACATTTATGAAAAAGTAATATGGAAGTTTAGGCATTAATAGGGCTTATGACCTGTCATTTGGAGATTAAGTGGCCACTTTGCACACTTTGTAACATTCCCTATTCTGCCTGTGTTTAAACATCCAGATTTTTTCAACGCTTCCATCTGTTGACTTTTGTCAAGTAAAAGAGCTGATACCTTTATCATGTATGTGAGATTCATCCGGCTGAACAATTTCACCTACTGGGCAATGCCTGAAAACAATTTTTAAATTCTTATACTTCTTGTACCGGTTAGTTTAATCAAAAACATTTTTAATGTCCAAATGTTTGTAGACAGGCTGGAAGTAATGAGATCACTTAAACCAGTCATAATCCGTGTAAATGCGTAGACTTCTATATTCTCTTCTCAAAAATGTTTTCCCTCTCTGTTGCAACAAATTAAGATCTAAATACCTCCCTAGCGAGGAAATCCAACGTATCAACAAACATTAGGAAATACTAAATTAAACATCATCATCAGTATTATCATGTCCTTTCCGCACTTAATGGTGCATAGGGAAATGCATTGATACACCAATCACAACGTTTCTTGATTATTTTTGTAACATGACGGTAAGATTCTTACGTCTACGAAAATTCTTACGCTTCAGGTACCAGTACCGGAACTATAAACACTTTTTCAAATAAATATTTCTTGTCAACCATGCCGGAAATCGAACCAAAGACCTTTTGCATGGGAAGCAAACTCGCTGACTATCACACCAAGAGGGCGACGAAAAAATAGTTTCAAATTGTATATTATACAGCACGTAAAATGCACCAAAATGAAGGTAGATACTCTTCCCGGTACGACCAAACATATTCCTGTATATTATTGTTATTATTATGGATAACTTATATAGCGCCATTTTCGTAATATAATACCTCAAGGGCGCTTTACATTGAGATTCTTTTAAATTTGTAATTTAATTTAAATTATTATATGTTGTTGTCACATGCTACGGATTTATTCAAATGATTTAGAGAACTAGTGGGTTTTAAGTTTTTACAATTGTATATTGTCCACAAAACAAAACATAAAGCAGCAACAGCTTACTGCTAATAGACCGCGCTGTCAATTAGTTGGGTCCTCAAATAGTAATAACCAACAGTATGTATGTTCTTCAAAAAATGGTAATAAGGATATGTTAGTCGATATTTCGCATAATTTGATTGGAAGTTCCAATTCTTCACAACCCACTGTATTGGATGCAATATCAATTACTCTACCTAATGGAGAATCAAGTTTGAATCTAGTAAATGATAGCTTCATAAATGAACTTATGTCTTTGAGTCCTAACTTAGCCAATAGTACTAGACATTTATCATTACCAGATAATTTCAGGAGAAATTTACAAAGCAGTTGTCTGTCTCCTTCAGTTAACCAAAGAGAAGTGAGAAATGGAATTTTGGAGAATAGTCCAGCTATATGCAACTTATCTACACAGGCTAATCAAAGAGAAATGAGACAACAAATAAAATATAACGTACCAATGTATATGCATAAAATGTTTAAGGGGATAAACAACATTTAAAAAAAATAAAATAATAACCAACAATGTCATACATGTGAAACTAGGGGAAAAAAACACAATATTTATTTATTTGACTTATGCAGTTCATTCTAACGATGGTAAATACAATGTCTTATAATTAATACAGACACTAATAAAAATTAAAAAAAAAAATACTAATGAGGAGAAAAACAGAGACTCAAAACTCATTGTACAAGGGATTGAAGCTGTACAATGATTTACCTGAAGAAATAATATAAATAAAAAGCATTGAAATATTAAAATTAATTTGAAAAAAACATGTTATTGAGAAATTTAAATTTAATTTTCGTAAATAATCATAAATGATAAAATAATAGCCTCTAGGTTTATCGATTCCATGCCAACTCCTTAACGTCCTTTTAAGTCAGATCCGCGTTCAAAGAATATACCTGATATGCACTCGAATAAAAAAGTGGTCAGAAGTAATACGATATAAATGAAAGTAATTAATAAAAAAAACTTTCCACTTTAATTTTACATTTTTACTAATTATATTTTTATTGCATAATTTAAGGAATGTTCGCGCTCATTCCCAACGGTAATATTTTAAAGGCTAAAAAACAATTATCAGGTTTTTGGTTTTACCACTGCTTTTCCCTTTAGTCATTCAAGGTGGCCTTGTATACTTTTATTAGGTGCCATATATATTATTTAAAAGCGTGTTCTGGGAAGAGCCTCAAAGCTTGCGGTAAATGGAAAAGGAGATCTGGAACTTGTAAATAGCGTTCAACCAAAGACTCCATAGGCCTCTTGTGTCCCTGAATTCCCAATGCCAAAAAAAACATGTTCAATACATTGTTTATAATAATATACTGTCCTTATTGTCTTTTGATTTGCAATACCAATTTTACTTTGGGCCCGCAGTAAAAACGTTAACAGAAAACATAATTATTTAGATCTACCAAATACCATTGTTTCTCTATTTGTGGTAACACAAACCCTCGGTTGCTTTAGCGGAAACAAGAAAAAAATCTGTAACCATATTTCAACATCATTTTAATTTATACAACAAACCGTCATGGTGTTTACAAAGGATAGAACCCCATATCTCTCTCTTTGAATACAGGAGATGGTTTATTCGATTGAAAATAATCAAATGCATTCGATTACAAAATTCATTCTAATGAAAGTCCGAATAATCAATTCGAATGAATTAGTAAGTTGATGAATTGATAAACAAGTCTGGAGGAAGGGCAGGATACGGGCACCCCCTCTCTCCGACGCAGGATGCAAATTCAAGGAGGAAAGGGCAATTTCCAGATCTTGGGTAATCCGTGGCCATCCTCCCCATGGATTTACGAATTTCTGAGATTCTGACTTTCATGCGCGTTCCACCACTGAAAAGTTCTTTGCCCAAACGTCTCTTTTATTTATGAAATACCTGAAATTAATGATTCATTATAATTAATTAATTAATATAAATTCGATTTTTTAAATCATTCAATTACTTATTATTTGACTAGTAAATAAATTCGTTAATTTTCATATCTAATTACAGACCTCGTTTCCTCTACATTCATATGTTTTCTTATGCGCGCTCGCCGATTCTTTCGACATTCTAGATTTCCATCATAAGGTTGGTTTTGGTCGTGCTATGTTTTTTAGATTTTTCATATTTTTCGAATCCATCAACATTAGAATCTTTTTAGCCATTCTTTTGCCGTCTCTTTGCTCTACATGTTCAAACCAAAATCATACTTCTTTCTTGATTTTGGCGATAAAAATAAATATGTGGCAAATCAATATGGTCATCTGCAAACTTTGACACTTTGTTGAGATTAAATAAAAAAAAGAAAAAAAAAGAAAAAAAAAGAAAAAAAAAGATGGTCATGTATTCGGAATTTAAATTCAGATCTTAAATCGAACGCATCAGTTTTGGCAATGTTCAGGTTTTTGAAGTAAATAATTTGATGCTAGGTTCTACTTAATCAACGATGAAACCGTTTGGAAAAAAAATCTTGTTGTTCAATGGAATTATATTATTTCTGTAATAACGAGTAACGATGGGTAAACATATTTCCCGTTGTTAGGTGTTTGTTCACACTTAGTAGTAAAGTAGTAGTATTATTACATTTCACACTGCCAGAGCTACTCTGAACCCTGTTCTAATCAAAAGGATAATATTTTCTTTTCTATATTTGGTGATAATCTGGCTACCACTGTTACATGGGACAAGGTGATTCTGAATTGTCTTACCAAAAAACTTTTTTTTTAATAGGATACTACTTTGTTTTTTTTTGCATCACAACAAGCCGAAGGCCCAATTAAAGTAGTGAATAACAGTACAGAATACCCAGGGTTGAAAAAAATCACATTTAATTTTTGTGTTCTCACTGGGAATCGAACTCGGAACCTTCTGTGTGTCAGTCAAGTATCTTAGCCATTACACCACGGAGGTCACCAAGAGACGACGAGGTTATAGATAAGAAAGGTTAAATATTATGAAATCAGATGAGAATAAAATTCTGGGGCAGGTATAATTGAGGTTAAGAATGGATCATCCAGACGGTTTTGCCAAGGTGATGAAAGAATCATAAAAAAATGTTTATATGGTGAGTATGAATGGTAAAATAGAACGAGAACAGTCAAGAAACACGGAGAGTAATCAGATAAATAAAAAAATTCAGTCCGGTCATGTGAAAAAGGCATGTATGATGGCATGTATTTATCTGGAATAAGCTAGGAATGTATGATAGGATAGACGACGTGGGAGCTATCCTCTCTGCCTACCCTTAAGAGAAAATGGCGTGATAGTAACGGTAGCCATCAAGATAAATGTCACAATATTCTACAAAAATGAGTAAAACCTATAATTAAACAATATTTATTAAAAAAATTGCAACTGTAAATGGGGGAGATATAATATTCTTTACACGAGCTGTAAAAGAAATCTGTTTATTAAAATTCTGACCCAAAATAATTAGCTTCGAGGAGCATTGTTAAAATTTCAAACAAAAATTGTTTGCAATCGACAGTTTAACACGTTCAAACATCTTGTCATCTGTTTTAAGTTTGTTGTATAACATATTTAAACAGTTCGTAGTAAAGAATCCGTCTGGCGCGTAAGAAAGTTTTGTTGATATGATGAATAATCATAAACACGTTTTAGAAAATAACTGTGAGGAAAGTATTGTCACAGCAGGTTGAAGGAAGAGATTCCTCTACTCTTCCGTTACTCCGATACAAAGCGAAGCCTAGTGAAATAATGCTGTGATACTAATACCTAAACCCGATACTGACAATGCTAACGAGGCATCAAGGATTGTTTGCCCAGTGGGTACAAATTCTGAATGCTGTGTTTGTGCCTCTGTTTACCATTCATTTCTCTCGTTGTGTTGTATCATTATTTTGTCTCCATTTTCCATTTGTGATTGTACTGTGAGGCTGTCTATTTAACGTTTTGTACACTTGTCGCGCTGCGGCTGAGGATTTTTGTGGAATCCATTAGTTAAACAAACCAAACAGGTTGTGTGCGCAGTAGTTACTACAAGGGCCACGCTTTTCCCTCTTCAGCGGTTACCAACCCGCGATTCTTGTCAGGCAGAATGCAGAACATACAACGTCAATTAAATTATTGGAATCATGAAATTGTAAATCAATTTTACGATATTAATACCACGTACGATCATTTTTTTAATATATTTTTTTATTCATTCGTATAAATACACACATATTACAAAAAAATACAATAATAACATATCCCAAACTCTCTGAGGCCAAGGGCCCTGTGTTGAGCTGGGATACAGCATAATGGAAAGTGGAAGCACGTACATAATTAAATAATAGCAAAAATAAAAATGAAATACTATTATAAAAACATACATTAATTTCAAAGGGCACCTGGGCAACACGGTTAATAGTATATAAATCTATCTCGCATCAGTCTCCTGCAATGGTCTCTTCCCTTAGACAAAATCCAGACTTGCACACTCCTCCTGAAAATGGCTTTCGTTTTGGAGTCATCCAAGACATTGAACACTCTTGGGGCCCACAAAAGTGAAATTTCTCTGAGCAAACGTTGTACGTGTTTTCGGAATTCAATGATTCAAATTACAGGAAAACTTCATAGGAGCATTTTGCTTGACTCTACTATTGTAGCCGCATGACCAAAAATGTGTCCATGACTCTTTTAAAAAAGTTGTCTAATGTCCAGTACCTTCATGAATTGGAACAAAGTCTCAGATGCCCAAGTAGGACGACAACGCAGCATCACTCTTAGAATTAATTTTTGTACGTTTATTAAGGGGTTCATTCCAAAGAAACGAAGTTTATTAATATTACTTTCCTACCCATAAACAATTTTTTAACTTAATCTGATTTAACTAATACTTAGTTTATTTTTTCGAGACTTGTATTGAACATGGATAAAAATGATTGACATACATCTTTTCTTCGTTATTCTAACTAATTTGTTGATAATTTTATATAAAGCACTTCATTGACAGTTGGCACAAGAATACATTTTTAATCGACTATTGTCTTGTACATAAGTGGTAACCAGTCTAAGGTTTCAAGAAAAAAATCAAGGTATCATATATTTTTTAAAAATGACGCATAAATAAAAAATTGATTTGTTTTCTTTTCTAAGTACTTATTGCAAGAAAGTAATTTTTAAGTTTTAAAATGCCGATAATTATAAATGAAAAATCAAATCGACTCAAAATATATCACGTTGACTGCATTTGCTATGGGAAAAATTATAATCCATTGCATACTTTTATGTGGATTGTATACTGCATGGGATTTCATCGATACAGACTGCGCATATCAATAGTTTTTTTTATGTAAAGGCAAATAACAATTTTAAAAACAAATATTTCACGTTAGCCTTGTTAGAAATCGAATGTAAAGTCCAATAATTGGCTCACCGCAAGTCGAAGTGAAAATCAGAAAGACTGACGTAAATTTAGGTAGGTTACCCCTGGCGCGCCACTCCCATGTAAACACCACCACCGGTCCTACAGCTTCTGTTCATTAGCGTCTTTGACATCCACACTCCAAGTCCATCTCAAGACAGCCCTGGCTACTGGAAGCCCTAACAAGGGTTCCTGGACTCCGACCAGGTACCCTCGTGTTGACTCAGTCATGATACCCACTCAGCGCGGACAATGGTACGGAATGTTTGTCAACTGCTTTGTGGGCTTCTTATTTTCAGATTGCTTAAACAATTATCACGAACTAAATATGTTAAAATATATTTCACAATGAAGGTTTGACGCAAATCCAAAAATAATATCTCGTGTTACACGTGTATTTTACTCGTGATTCAAAAATTAAACAAAATAAATTAATTTCTTTAAAAATATGATTTATAAAAAAATAAAAAATTTGAGTAGATACGAGTAGTTGAAAAAAATTAAAATAAATATTGTGTTTTATTTAATGTACGAGCTGAACCCGGCAATGTTTTGCTATTGCTAGATTTGAGCACAAACTCGTATATAGATTAAATGAACACAATAAAAAAAATGGTATTAAGTTAAAGTTAGGTTAAACTTCACTTTTACGTAACAATATTAACATATTCAGTGTTCTTAAATAAAACTATCAACCTACACAAAAACACACACTTAGCCCTCTAAAATTATAAAATTTAACTAATGCTTAAACGCTCAGTCATACCCAACGCGTATTTAGCCGTTCTCTAACCACCAGACAAGTGTTGACGTTAGCTTGACATTTAATTCGAAACCAAAATACCTGATTGTGTCTTCAAAGCGTGTAAAAACCGTTCGAATACATGTAAAAATATCGTTTATAACTTTTCATTTGTAAATAGGTACCTCAGTATTTGTTTATGATAAAATTCCATAACTTAAAACATTAAACATTCAAATTAAGAAGTACTTTTATAAATGTTACACTCTGCTCTTTTTGCTAACAGGGGTGCACTTGATGTTGGAATACAATTTTCAAAAATGTGTTGAATGTAAGATAATTAATTATTAACAAATATTAAGTAAAAAAAGTGAATGTGTTGAAATTTAAAGTAATTTAGGGAAATAATTCGATTGGGATACACAAAAAATGAATGTTGTTTGTAAACGTTCAAATATAATATTTTTTTGTGTACTAATAAATAACATCATACCATTTTTTTAGTTTATGCATTCTTACCGAATACAGCCCTGTCGGTAGATGAATAAAATATTTACGCTCCTAACTTTTTTTCTACTTAACAAATCGAAGATTTTAAGATCTATAAATATGCCCAGGCCAAAGCTCGTTATTTCCAAAAACTACACGTAAATTGGCTCAGTTGTTATTTTTACTTTATCGAGGATACGAACATTGCCATATAGATAATCCCACACCAAGCACAAAAGGTTTCAATGTTTTCGATTTCATTTCATGTTTTTGTACTTGTGTTTGTACTCGTATTTATAAAGTATAAACTTATGTAAAAAATGTCACCATCTGTATGTATAAAAAACATTAAATAAAAAAAAAACAAAAATAAAAATAAGAAAATCAGTTTATATTATTTATTTATTATCATATTATATTACATACATAAAATTACAATGTATACAAAGCTGCTTTGACTGCCTAACTAAAATCACTCACCCCGTTTTAAGACAGTCAAAAAAATATAAAAAACTGTAATTGATATATAGAAACAGTTATGAAGATAAAGGACAAAGTTAAAAAGAAAGTAAAAAATATAGCAAATACATATATAGTAAAAATGAAGTGAAAAAACAAGGTAAAAAACACTAAAAAAATATTTTAAAACTCAGTAAAATGCGAAATAAAAACAGAATACATGGTAAGAAAAATATTTAAAGTCATAATAAAAATATGAATGTATGTGTATAGCAAAAAGCATATTTAATAAAAACATTGCAATGTACCGAGTAGAAAGAGAAAAAAAAACACATGAAAAAATTAAGTAAAAGATATTTAAAAATAATACATAGTAAAAACAAATAAAAAAGTCATAAGGATCTTTAAAAATTAAATCAGTAAAAAACTAAAAATATATATTAAGAATTCAAATTAAAACATGCGTTAGCCATTTCCCAGCCACCATCAACCCCTCAGACTCTATACGACCAATTTCTCTGAGGAAAGTAGGCAGCAACCTCTTTAGCTTGTGGTTCTTGCTACATTTTCATGGTTATGGCATTATATTGAATGATGAATGTAACGTTTAGCAGCTCCCAAGTGATTTTTGTTATTACATGCAGTGTTAAAGCATTTTCAAACTTCTTTAGCAACCTTGTCTGTGTGGTGTAAAATTATATCTTAAAATTTCGCCGGAAGATCTATCCCAAAGAATTCCAAGTCGTGTGATGAATTGACTAAACTACACATTCTGGACATTGAGGCCTAAAAACCAAAGTTGCTCTTAGAAGATTTTATATATTCCTTTGTAAAAATTTCTTTTAATTGTAATGTTTATAATGGACTTTGTCCGTAAATAAATAAATAAATAAATAAATAAATAGCAAATTTTGACTTATGTCAAGGAATGCTCTTTTTGTTTCTTTTACTGTTTACCTTTGTGTCGATGTATATTTACAATTGCCAAACTTATTACTTCGGTTGATGTATTTATTTTATATTATATCTATAAATTTAAAAAAATCTTTTTTGGTTTCTGGATTTTTGGATTTTTATTCGTTTATGCGCTTTGTAGCTGGAAGACGTTCGATAATATTAGCTTTGATATTATGTAAATTAACTAACTAAATAAATTGAACTTCTCACTAACACTCTTCTAGCCTAAACTTCATCTATAAAAAAAGGGTCTAGATTTCTAACACCATGGTATAATGGTCAGCGCGTTTGCCTACCATGCAAGAGGTCTCGGGTTCGATTCCCGACATGGTTGACATGAAATATTCATTTAAAAAAAATGTTTTTACACTAGAATATTTTATAGTCTATAAAATATTCTAGTGTAAAAATGTTTTTACACTAGAATATTTTATAGTCTCTGTACTGGTACCTAAAGTGTACGCCTATCTTACCTTTATGTAACAAAAATAATCAAGATACACTGCGATTGGTATATCAATGCAGTGCCCAATGCACCGGTAATGATAGAGATGATATTTCTAACTGTCAATGCGCTCTGTAGCTGCAGGATATGTCGTAATCTAGAATATGTTTAAAAAAAATAAACTCACCTGTCACGTTATTTGTAAAACATAAACAGGGGAAAGATTTTGAACCATCCATGCGCTCTGTAACTGCAAGACGTGTTGCAATCTAGCTTCTGTATGTAACTAAAATTTTACATAATTGGAAACGGAACAGAATTCCAACCGCCTATGCGCTCTGTAGCTGCAAGACGTGATGGAATGTTTATTGCACAGCGCCCTGTAGTGATTTTACGAAAACGGCGGTATTGAAGTTATCCAGAATAATTAAATATGATTCCTTCAAACTTTTTTTCAATCTATTTGTTTTCAATATATCTTCAATGTCAGTTATCAATTTTTAAGTGTTTACCACAGTTTTATATAACTTAATAGTACCTCAGAGCAATAAAACGTAACCTAGAGAGACGCCTTATCACTGTGTTTCATAGAACGCAAGCAATGTTGGTTTGTTGGTTAGCAACCAATTGGTGGCCATTTTGTTTTATTTGACAACATAAACATAACGGTTCGATCGGATGCTTTTGTAGCTGTGCTTGACTTTATTTGTAAATAACTTAGATATTTACGTAATAATAAATAAAAATTGACTATGGTGAATTTTAGTATGTTTGGTTACAGCCGTAGGATCATCAAAGGTGTTAAAGGAGTCAGTATTTACAGGGAATTGATTCCGAATATTTTCCCATGATTAACATTGATTTTTGGCATTTATTGTCCCAACACGTGTATTATGTTGCTTAAAAACTTTCCTCATATCAACATATTTACAACATATCAAGTATGTTTACTGTTGATAATGACAGTGTATTATAGGCAA